>NW_027279260.1:80000-380448 GCF_046629955.1 Centroberyx affinis | reverse complement strand
GTAACAACATGCATCGTCTTTACGTTTCAGCAAATTTGGACCAGTGGCATAGCAGTTATGGCCTTTAAACATTTGAAATTATGACCTTTAATTACAGAGCCTCCATCAGGCCAAGATGCATCATCCCTTCAAGTTTTGGTTTCAGATATCATATTTGAGTAAAAAAAAAATTTGACCTGTAATTATAGCGCATTCAGCCAATCACAGTAAAGATAGCTAGATTTGTGTAGCAGGTTTCCTGTCAGTTGGAATTACGGTGAAGGAATTAGGACCTTTCAAAGTTTTAGATTTTGATACTTAAAGACCCCATTAAACACCATCTTAACTTCCTTGATTTGATGTATTTGCTGTTGGGGATGTTGGGGCGGGACATAATGCAGTGAGGGATCATTCAAAGGTCTAAACCAAAAGCGTCAGGGATTTTTATATGATGGGAGGGGTGCGGAAGGGCGAGATTGTTAAACAATCTGATGCTTTTATTGATTAGAAATTTATATTTATGCCTACTAGTGCAGCATGAGGTCACCATGAAAGATACTCTGTTTTCCAGGAAGTAAAAGTAATGGGAGTGCGTTTCATGGGGACTTTAATTATAGTGCCTCCATCAGGCTAATCAGTGTAATGTTTTTAAACACCACAATACAGTGTCACCCAGCCCAAATGACCCAACCAGTGGGGTCAAAGGTTCGTCCTACATGCCTTAGACTTCCTTACCAAACCAAACCACATACATACTGCAACACTTTTGATGCTAGCACTTTGAGACAGCACTGCAAAACAAAATGAAACAAAACTTTTGGTTATCCGAAGAGAAGTGAGCGCAGAATACACTACCTGTTTTTTTAGCTTGACCAACTTTTGATTGCGGGGACGGAGGAAAGTCAGGCCGACCGAGATGATGGAGAGAATGGCCGAGGAGAAAGCATCGCCTCTCTCAATATAGAACCAAGGAAGTATCCGGTGCCAATTTCTCCAGGCGACAGTGCACAGGACACGCGGATTAACCTGTGGCTGAGGCTGCCGCGAGTACATTTGTCATCTTCTCTGCCGTGTCAAGCTCGAGTGGACAGGCATTTTCTCACACGAGACACATTTCTTCACCGTGGCGCGATGCAGTCAGCCCCTCGTCTGGAAGCAGGCTAATGGTGCTTCAAAAGTTCGACAGTACAGAACCGATTCCCCTGAGGCTTCCAGTTGAGTGTCCGCGTTGTTCTGAATATGATAAACCACGTGTGGAAATGCTTTGTGTTGTGTCCCTTTCTACTGTTTACTATGCGTTGGGTGTGGAAATTGCTTGAGGTTTTCACTCAGTAACACAATACACGTTCTCTCTCGCCCCATCTTTCTCGCTTTTTTTTTCAACACACACACACACACATCAAGAAAACACACTCAGCCAAAATCATTTTCAACTTGCGTTTCATTCTAAGTTTGGTTTAATTAAGTTTAGTAAATGAATGAATGGATGAATGAATTATTTTATTTTTTTCTTTTCATATTTGCATTGTGCCTTTGTCATATCGTTTTCCCCAGTTATCCAGTTCAGTTGTACAGTATTTTTTTTCTCTCTGCCTTTTCATCATTTTTGTATCTTCAAATATCTGTAAAACTCCTAACTTGTAAAGCCACAAAACTAGTCTTTCCTCTTTTATGTCGTGCAGCACGATGCCTGCTATTTTATTTTATATTCCACTGCAGATGAACCCAAGCCTTGGTCTTGAACTCTATCGTATTTTCAGCTAAGCCCCCTGAATCCTCTAACAAAGTTGCTACAGCTGAACAAAAACACACAGTCATTCCTAGTCAATTACATTATATAACCTGTGTGTCATCATGAATTCACCATGACTCCTACTTAGCTATGGGACACCCTTATCCATTTGCTTTCATTGCGTTCATATATAAATTCATTTATTCGGTTTATTTAGTAATCACGAGGAAACACGTACTGTATACTTGGAGACGGTAGGAGCAAGAGACTGAGGCAACAAACGCATGATAACCAGACTGAGCGTAGCAGCTGGAGGCGGCACCTCAAGCAGGATTCAACCCTTTACCTTCGAGACGTACGGTGCAGCAAGCTGAGAATGTCACCACTGGGCCATCAAGTCTGCTTTTCCCAATTCAGAACAATGTCACATACTGAGGTTCATCTTGAAGTACAAAAAAATAACCAGAAAGTTGAAGAAACACAACAAAAATTTGAATGCGACATTAAGTGAGGCCCCTAATGAGCACCAAAAGGGGACAAATTGCCTTCATTACATCCGTGCTCAGCCGAGTCGACGTATTTCATGCTGTTATCACATAACTCACTTCCGCTACATCAATATTTCATCTGTGCAGCCTACTGTAACCAGAACAAGTCTATTTAAGAAGCGTGGCTTCTTTAAAACATTCATGACGAAAACTGCTTTGTTGGATCCAGCTTGTCTCATGTGTGTGATGGAAATGGGGTTGCCAACAAGCAGCCTACAAGACATGTGAAAATAAACATTGGAATGGATAGTCGGTGACGACACTGATTGCAATAGTAAGTCGCCTAAAAACAAAAAAAGAAATAAAATAAAAGCAGGATAACAAACAAAAGCACAACTAAACTGCATAATAAAAACTAAATGGCAACGGAACTTAACAAGGACATGCCTCTAATGCAGAAAATGAAATCAAAGGGAAAGTGGGAGTGAGTGTGTGTGTGTGTGTGTGTGTGTGTGTGTGTGTGTGTGTGTGTGTGTGTGTACAAAGAGTGAAAGAGAATGGGAGAGAGCAAGAATAGTGTGTTGCGTCACTGAGGGAAAATTTCTAGCAGACTGGTGGCCAAAAGAAGACCTGCTGCTCATGCTGCAGTTTAAATTGCTTCCAGGTGACATTGGTGTTGAAGCGAAACAGACACCTTCTGATTAAAGGACTAAAGGCCTGCGTGCCGAATAAGTGCTGAAATCATTAGATTACACCTATCAGCCGGTAAGGCAGGGAAGTGTCTACATCTTGAAATTAGGGGTATATTCCCCTAACAGACTCACGACAGTTCTTTGCGACAGGGAGAGCTAGTACTTTTGTGAAGTCTACTCCTCATTACAAAAGCTAATTAAGATGGCACATGCGAGGTGCTCTCCTCTCTGCCTATGGCCTGAGGCTGCCATATAACAGGACCACTTCAAACACCAAGTGAGCATCTAATTAAATTTCTCCACAAATTAATGAGACACACTGTTTACGCCCCCGCAAGACGATTAGCGGAGCTTATGAGTACCGAGGCAGTGCACCAGTGATACTAATGTTTAGTTTAAAACAGGCCCAGCAAGTCCTTTATTGTTTTCCCATTCAAGTGCACCTAAATGATATGCAAATAGTAAACGATAATGTTCTTCCATAAACAAAACCTTGTTAAAAGGCTACTGTAATGAAAGAAGCCCAAATTGCTTCTCTACACTTAGGCTACCTTACACTCTAATATCTCTGATGGGTGGGGAAAAAAATATGATTGGCAATAAAATGTTTATGCATTTTTAAAATATTGCCTGGGGTCTCAATTTTTACGTTGGAATATTTAAAACCCGGGTTAATTGTTCTTCAGCACTTTAAGGTCATAATAAGTGTAAACTTGCGTTGTTTGCCCATGTAAACCAAGAGCAATCGTCGGCTGATAGCTTGTGGGCAACTCTAACCACTTTAAATGCAAATGGTATTAATAGATGCAAAAAGGTAAGAGGCTTGACATTCAGTGCGAGGTACAGTATAACATGCAAACCAATAATGAATAGCAGATGGAGTGTATTGTCCCAAAGGAAATTTGTCTTGTTGGACACACGATGATTGCTGCATGAAAAAATCTGATAGTTACACATTATCACAATAACTTACACGACACAACACAACACAATAGCATCATTCCACCATTGCACATATCCCACCATTTAAAAGTGTAGCACATAAAATAGGTCTACATGCGTAAGAGTCTTAATTCATTTTGGTTCCACTTAAATCTAAGGATGAAAACCAGAACACCCTCTCCAAGTGTCCTTCCTAACAGACTGAACAGTCGTTACCGTACAAACGCAGGCCCCTCTTGACTCTTGACCTTCCCTCCTAGGATGCTGTCATGGGGCCGGATTCACAAAAGTGCTCTTAAAGTACTACACTGTCTTTTTGGGAGTTTAGCCCATTGGTCACCTTACCCAATTTCTGTCGAGCGGATTGACACCAAGATCATCTCTGTCTCCAGTAGATAGCTCTGTCTGGTGCACATGCTAACGCTTTAGCATACAGTATGTTAAGTAATCGTAGGCGATTAGCATCATCCAAATTATGAAGATAAACCTTTTGGTAATCCAAAATTGGTATTGTTTTTTATGCTATGGTCTGTAGATGCATAAGTTATGAAAACAAAATGTCAATCTTCATTATTACTGAAGTTCATTACGAATCAACAGCACTGAAAGCATTAGCTTTCTGGCTAACAACACTCACTTCCTGTGTACAAACAAAACAAGTTACGCTGGAAGTCTAGCAGTAAGTGCAATCTTTTTGTCAAATTTTATGTCCATTTTTACCAATCTCCTAAACAAGCTTGGCAGATTTAAGACAAGTGGAAGTTTATCTTAGAGAAAGTTAAGAAAATACTTTTGAACTGTTTGATGAATATCAACTATTCCTACTTTTTATTTTCCTTGAGACAAAAGTTACCTAAAAATAATAGTGCTTAAGGTTTTTTATTTGCCAAGAAGGTTCTGTGAATCCGCCCTTAGACGTAACTTACAACTCCACTCAGACTGTGAATGTTACAACAGCCTACACACTCCATGCTGGGAAATGAAGATAACAGTTGTGCTGCATGTCTCACTCAAAGACACCACAGATAAGAAAAGGCAGACACATGACCTTAAGCATACAGTCATTATTTGAGTTCATCACCAAATCCCCCTCAACACCTCCCTTTGTCTAGCTAACATCTGGTCATTCTGGACTTTCCACTACACTGCATGGCAGTGAAGTCATGCCAGCTCCATGATTGCTTTCAGCAATGGAGGAATGGAGGAGGGGATGAGAGAGTATCAAGTGGTTATAGCTTCTCCTTCACTTTGTACTTGACTTGCCTACTCAGACCTTTCACAGCTTGTTGAGTATCTGACATCCAATCCCAGCAGTCTTATTACCGCCTGTGGGGCTGTTGCGACATGTCAGAGGGAAGTGCCAGCCAATCCAGGTGTGGGCCCTGGGCCGGGTCCGGACTTTGGCCCTAACGCCAGATCTGTCTCACATCACTAATAAGGACTTAACAACAACAGCACCAACCGAACAATGCGTCATCTGTGCTGCTGATATGGGCCAGATTTCCAGTGTAGAGTATAAAGCATTTTGCTCAATTATGGCATGACGTAGCCTATTTGATCGGTGCAGAGGGAATTACACACAGCGATCATTCACTCAGTGAATAAAACAGCGGGATATTTGTATTTTAAGAAGTGGTGGCCCTTGACTCCAATAACAACAGCTCACTCTGAGGCGCAAAAAGCAACACATACATGAATAATCCTTAAAGCAAAATAATTCCTATAATAATCCTATAATTTAGAGGGATAAACTACTATACAAATAACACGGCAAAACTATAAAATAGCATGATGTCCTATGGGGATATTATAGAAATAGCATAGTGATACAATAGGAGCTATAGTAATTACCATAAAGTACAATAAAGTCACTATAAACTAGGACAAGCGACCCAGGAATTGTATAGTGAATTCCATTGCTCAGAGACTGAAAACTAACGAAACGCGTAAACTGAAGCCAGGATTGTAAAAGACAGAACATAGTATTTATCCATAATCCACAATCGATATCCATAATGTGAATATGCAGCTACGGAACTGTATTGGCGACTCCATTTACGCACTGGTTTCGAGACAAAACACTCCACGAATGACGCTCAGTTATCTTCCCAAGAGACATGTTTTCGTTTTCGCTCGTAAACATCGTGACACCAAATCCGAATAAACTGCACTTCATTTTCAATCATCTTACCTCTTCCAGCCGTATTGCAAGATCCCAAACAGGCGAGAGAAACGAGGCTCAAAATCCACCACTTGTTGCTCTGAGCCATGCTTGCTGGCGGTCGGAGGCTGAACCGAAGTGTATGTAAAGTTTGGAGGAAAACTTCATCAAGTTTAAGGGCTGAAGCTGTGTGTGTGTGTGTGTGTGCGTGTGCGTGTGTGTGTGGGTGCGAACTTCCTGCTGATAACGCGGTGCCGGTCTTGTCTTGAGACAGATATGAAATGAAAATTCCCGTTAATTTCCTGGAGGGCATCGACCTTCCAACGTAATGAACTAAATTTCCTCTCACTGACACGGTTTAATTCGCTGTTAATTGAAAGTAAATAAGCATTCCTACGGGAGACAGTGATATATTTATTATCTGTAATTTTTTCCGTGGAATTTAAACCGTCTTTTCATTTTCCATCATTTAATTATTTTTCCATAGACTATACGCAATATGATATGAGTGCAACCACAAAATGTGGGAATGTGAACAACCTTTACAATATGGCACATGAACCATGACAACACAGAATCTTAGCCGCAAACTTGATCCAAATGTTTGGCACGCGCACGTTCTCTCTCTCTCTCTCTTTCTCTCTCTCTCTCGCTCTCTCTCTGTCACACACGCGCGCGCGCACACACACACTCCATCTCTCTCTCTCTGCCTCTCTGTTGGGAGCTGATGAACTGTGGAAAGCCAAGCCTCTGGTTGCATCTTTTCAACCCTCAACAACACTTTAATCCGCAGCAATTCATCTCACTGTGATGAGAAATTTTCATCTGAAGCCCATTACCCAGTTGAGCTTTTGGCAGAAACTCCATCAAAGTGTCTATCTCATTCAGGAAATTCGTACCTGAGTTATGGCCTTTGGAGAGGTTTTGAAACCTTTTCAGCTCTTCCAGGCTACGCTGGTGACACAAACTGTAATTGAGCTTCAGGCTGGCACATATAGACTGAAATTATAGTCTGCCAACCCCTTTACCCACTCTATACTTTCAACTTCAATAAATTCAATATGCTGTGTTAAATACTGTGCTAAATGTATGTACAATAATACACTATTTTAAATAGAACTTGGCACGACCACTGCTAGGGTTTGGGGTTTGGTCCTCAATGGAGAGCCACTAATGCTAAAAATGTATGCACTTGATACTGCAGGCACTCTGGACAAAAGCATTCGGCAAGCGGCAATTGAACAAATTTAAAGCTGCACTAGGCAACTTTGCACGTTGGCGCTCCAAATCAATACCCAATATCCAAGTCAATACCCAGATATCATGTAATGTGACATCAGCAGGCTAAACTGCAGCACACTTATGTTTAAACCCGGCCAGTCTGTGATGCTTTATACCAAAGGATATCAAAGGGACGAGAGAGAGGAAAAGATCGTTGTTGAGTCCAGCTTTCTCTGGACGGAAGTCTCAATTCGAAGTTTCAATTCGTCACTTAGGCTACTGTGGGTGGAATAGTGTACATACCTGACATCAGAATTTAATTTGGGCAAAAAGGGCGAATCTACGGCATCTCGATTAGACAGGCTGATAATATGGGTGTGTTTTTACATGAAAATCTTGCCTTGTGAATATGTTACTTCTAGCTACTGGTACCGAAAATCCTGGCTAATTGCTCTAGCTTTCCAATAAAAGGGGTTATTTCACTCTGAAAATATGTTGCAAATTTCTGTGGCTCAAACATTGGTGTCATAACAGCAACTTAACATCCGCTTCAACTTTCTCTGTGTTATCCTTGGTTCCTGCCACAGTTGTTGTTGCCAAGTCAATACCAAGCTCCCTTGGATATGATTGTGACAAGAGAGTCCCAGTTCAACTCCCCAGAACAGCTGGGAAAAAGTTAATATTGTTTTCCACTCCCTCATGAACGACCGCTGAGGTGCCTTTGAGCCAGGCTCCTAAACCCATGCTGCTCCACTGGAGCTTGTAAATAGCCGACCGCAGAAGACTGTGGTTTTACTGGGCATCTCCCAGGAGTGAGTATGAGGAACTTTATGAGTGTGATGCAGGGTGGGAAAAGGAGAAAGGGTGCTAAGTCCACCTTCCTTTGGCAAATAAAGGTTTATATAAAATCCCCCTCTAAATATCATTAAGATAATTAGCTGTGATATTCCTACGAAGCCATCATACACCGCATGAGTCAATCCGTTCTAACAAATTAATCCACCCTGAGTAAACTATGACAGTTTCTTTCATTTTGCAATGGCCAATATCTGCTTGAGAAATACCTTCCTTGAGAAGTGATTAGTCATGTTCATGAAGGCTTCACATTCAATGAAGTGCAGCATATTGAAACTGATTTAAAGCTACAACTTTGCACATTGGTGGCTCCAAATGGCAGCGAGAGGAAACTGTTTGAAAAAGTTGAATTTCAATAACCAGAAATCTTGTAAGGTGGCGTCAGTAAACTGCACACAGAATGCTCATGTTTACCAACCCAGCCGGGCTGTGATGCTTTATACCCAAAGGGGCGAGAGAGGAAAAGATCTAATGCTAGTGAGTCAACCTTTCTCTGGACTACTCTCTATTTCACTCTTAAATTTTGATTTGTCACTTCTTAAATTGTCCAAACAAAACACCAGAATTTCATTTGGGCAACAAGGTGAAGCTACAGTGTCTGAGTTAGAGGGATGGGACGCTTTTCTCTGTTGCAGCCCCACTTTGAGATTTAGGTTGATAAGACAGGTGTATTTTTACATGAAACAATCTTGCCTAGTGTAGGTTTGAAATAGGTAGTTCAAGTCATTGATTTCTGCTATACTGTACATCAAGCCATGTAAAGAGTAGGCAGGGTATAATGATTTGACCTTCACTACTGCAGAGAATATAAAAGTTCCTGGACTTTCCTTTCTGAGAGGCATTTGCAGTTACTGATTAGCACGTGCACAGAAAGGTTTTACTTTCATTTTTTTCAGTTACCCGACTGAAAAAAGTGTCCCTACCCCTCCCTAAAGACAATTTTCAAGTGTCTTTTTTTGCTAAAGTGCCTGTTCCCCAACACTGGTCCACAGTCTCGGCCCCTTTGTCTGTATGTGTGTGTGTGTGTGTGTTCCCGTGAACGCACATGTGGGGGGTGTCAGTGGACAAGAATGTGCCTGTCTGTGAGACTAATCATGCAGTACTATTACTCACACTGTTCGAGTGAAACCATGCCTCTGTCCCCCACCTTCTGCTTGGAAAGTTCTGCAGTGAGAGGGGAAAGTCACATGGACAAATCTGCGCCAAAGCTCAGATGGAATTTCCTGTGTGCTAATTTTCCCACGATATTATGACCTCCATATTTCTCAGTTGGGAAAATGATGCCGCAAACGGTGAGTGTTGTTGGAGGGGGGGGGGAGATTTTTGCGTCGGCGGTTTGCAGACTGTAGCAGATGAAATGACGGAATTGAGTTACAGTTGTTTTGTGAGCGGCAGCCCTGAAGCATTCGGATGCCACCCACTGCGTGCAAACACACACACACACACACACACACAAATTGTAGCGCATCCAGAGCAAGCATTTTCCATTGATTATGTTACCAAATGTAGCCTAACCTCAACCCTACATACCTTTCAAATGTCCCCTTAAAAAGTAAGGACCAAACAAATTGTCCTCACTTCCCAAAACTTAGCGTCACAAGCATAATAATCCTTCGATTTGAGTTCTGGTGGGTTGAAGTGTAGGAACCAGCCTCCGTCTTCAAAGCCATCACTCTCTGTCCTACTGCAGCTCCACCCCAAAGACTTGGATTAAGAGTCCCACTCAAACAAGAGACCACTTCACCTTGCCATGACCTGTTTGACTCAGATAAGGCTTCAAGTGGGCAATTAGTCCTGCTCTTTAGCTCGGTTTGAAATCCTCTGTCTCGCCCAAACATATCTCAACTTTTAATGAGAAAGAGTTTAAAAATAGTGAAAATAACTTTTTGGGACAATGGACTCAGGGCGAGTGATTTATTGAGGCGTGTCATGAAAGCTCATTGTTTGGAGCTGAGTGCCTTATCTACGGTTTATTGCCCTTGGTGCTATTGTTAAAATTGTGAGGTTTTCATTCCAAAACATCATACCGAGCATATTCACTGTGTTTTAGCTACCTGAAAAAGAATGACTTAATATTGTGTCATCCCCTCCTCAAAATGTCACTGCATTATAAACAAAGGTTTTAAGACAGCCGGCAACTCACATTATACTCCGCAGTGAGTTTTACCCTCCTATCAATAATCGTTTTATATGAGTAGGTGTCAGGTTTTCATTTGATAAAGGATGGTAGGCGGTGGGTGTGAGAGAGCGGGTAGTGGAGGGCGAGCTTGCAGCATGGGCTGAAATACGCTGCCACTTATAAATCAATGTGCGGATCATGAATCACAACTACAACACCTGCTGGCTTTAATGTGAAACCCCCCTGCTGAATTCTGGAACCACCTGGCGCACTTCATCATCTGTCTCAATATAATCTTTGTTACTACTTGCTGCTCCGGGGCTAGTGAATAAGTTGCTCCCTTTGCCATAAAACGGTTCTGTGATTACGGTCCAAGCAATTCTGTTCGCCCGCCGCTGCTTTACAAAAGGCGAGGCTTGTTCATTCTTCCGACGTTGGCATCCCCACCTGCTGACACGCGAGAAACTTTCGAAATGGCTGTCAACACTGGCAGAGGAGGATATATGAAAGGTCTCTCACCTCGGGCCAAAATACGAGCCGCGGTTGCCTGGATATAAAGAAGAAATCACACAGCATCATGCATTATATAGACTGGTGAGCCCGGTTCCTGAGTAGCGATTGAAGCCAGCTACCATTAGCCTCAAGCCTCAGTTAAATGAATGAGACACCCAAATTGCACCCCTGGGAGAGGATAAGTCATTTCGGATCAGGAGGGAGGCGAGCCAAAAATCGTTTTTTCAACCTCCTGAAGAAATAATATCTAGAGAAAGTTGTTGATGCTTGTTGCCCTAAACGTCAGAAGTTAGGGTGATAACAGATTCTAAGGAAATCGTGCTGTGTGGACATGAGCACACAATCAACACTCATCATCCACTTTGGATAAAAACAGTGACAGACAGATCTCTGTGGCATCGGCATGGTCATTTTAAGTGATGTAAGTGAGGAAAATCATACACCATTAAGTATTCTGACATCATCGCCCTCATCAAGTACCATCATCATCATCTTAATGCAGTCACCATCTTACAAAAAGGGCAATTCTGTTGAAAGGTAATCACTAAAATGGTTCGGAAAGGCCTTATCAGTCTTATTGGGCTTAAAACCAGGGCCAGAAACAGAGATAGAAGATAAGCTGTCAGACCAGGTTTCCTACAAATCTGTCCCTGGAAAGAGAAAGTGGCAGTTGGAGACTCATTTCACCCAGTACGTCTCACCAGGCATTGCAAAGGCGTTTGTTAGTGCGATCTGGCCCTACCGCAGTGAAGGGCGATTTCACTTCTTTTTCTCAGCATGAATAGGTTGGATTGTATGCACACATTAAAAGAAAAGGCAAACCAACCTTGATTAAAATGGATTTAGGTGCTAGGCTAATGTCAAACAAAGAAGCCTAAGGGGATTCCGGCTCATACAATTACTTCATACAGAAATGCGAGTACAAAGGCTTTGCTCTGCAATTAAGTTCCTTGTTCTGTTCCAAATTATGAATATCTGATCATGGTCACAGGGCAAAACTAAAGGTACAGTATAGGAGATTCAAAATTGAGACATAATTAAAGTACTCATGCAGTCAGTGCAGTTGTTTTATGCTTATACTGAGTTTCAATTTTAAAAACGAGAAAGCACACTATAAATCCCACTTGGAAGAAATTGCTAATCCGAAAGCAGAATCAGCCAAAGATTCTGAGTTGTGCAACTGGATCACATAGCTTATAAATGTGTACTACACACACACACACACACACACACACACACACACACACACATAAATATAAAGTCTCCAAAAAATGCATTCAGATGCGGTGCAATGAGACATTGGTCAAATACAGATTGCTGGAAGAACATCATTTAGTCATATTAAGAAATTGTTGCATTAAGTTACATATTTAAGGACATGCACACGTGTCCCCCTCAAAAAATAAACCACGACATTATGTTATTTTGCCTCCGCATTGAAAAATCCTTTGACTTCGTGCAGTGTGGAATGAAGTTGAATGAAGAGAGTATCTCCTTATGAAAAAAGTGCGCCACAAGAAATAGTCTTGATAGGGCTTCATCGGTGAGGAGCAGACAGCAGCCAAGGCACCGCTCCAAACTGCAGCCAAAAACAAAACTGCAGAGATCATGTGAAGAGGTGCCACTCTGGCCCTAAATTAAATATCTTGTAATTACGTGTTCTTCACTTGATCTGATGGAGCAGAGCAGTCGATGGAGCAGAGCAGTCAGCGGAGCACGGGGCCGTTAAAGTGTCAATCATGATGAAGAAATTCATGGTAATCAAACGGCAAGATGTCCAACAATCAGCACTACTGGTCAGGTGTGGATAGAGAGAGAAAAGAAAAAAGAGGATGTGCAGCAAATGAAAGGTATGATATTGCGCCAAGGAGGAATAAATGTGTAAAAAGTTATTTAAAGCTAGTTTTCATGACTGTCAACAACAAAAGGTCAATAGCTTTGTTGCCACTGCTTCCAAAAAGCACAGACATCTGTCCGTCAGTTATGTAAAGACAATACTTTGTCTATTTGCATCAGTGTCCTGTATGCTTGTAAGTACGTAATCTTTCTCTGATATTATTACAGTACTAGCGTATGTGTATTTTCATCTGTGCTGATTTTTAAAATAGCAAGGTAGGTTAGGCCTAGTTGTTTTGCAGCTAAACTTAAACTTAATTCTTCACCATATTGGATGGCTTGCATCTTGTCTGAAACGTTTCTTTGCGTGGCTCATTATCCATACCTTCATGGAACAGGTACTGTGCTGGCTTTTTGTATGTCCTTTATTATTAACATCTTTTCAAGCTAAAGCCAGTCAGTGGAGAACAAACACACTTGGCTCTTAAAAAGGACCAGTGCACCGCAAAAAATAAATGACTAGAAACCATAATAACCAGATAATATCAGTGCAGTTAGTTGGAAGGAAAATACACTACTACATAAAACACTGTAATTCAAAGACGGAAATATTATTATTGTTATTGTATTATTATTAATGAGAAACAGGCGAAACTAGATAGATTGGCTGAAAGCCTGCTGTAACCAACACATAAATTCTGATCTGTCACTTAGCACCTGAGTCATTCTTTCTTTATTTTCAGATAGCCTTTTTAAAAGTTACTAGAAATGAGTATTGCAGAGCTGTTTTTTTGGAAAAAATTTCCTCCTGAGGAGCATGCCCCCGGACCCCATTAGTCAAATCTGTCCCCCCCAATGGCCAACTGCTTCCTACGCCGATGCATGCAAACACACATAATGCAGTCATACATGCATACACACATACACAGTGTTGGTTTTTGCAACGTGCACCACAGCAGTCTTTTAGTGTCACTGTGTTTTTTTTGTTCCTTGCAGGCATCACCTCTTGTTTGTCATCCTCGGAGTTTGGGAAAACTCGTTATTGTCATAAAATCAAATAGTAGTAGTAGTACTACATTTAAAGTATAAGAAATTTGCTCCAGTTGTTTTGGACTTTGCCCACACTCGGCTTACAAATGGATAATTAACCACAAGTCCATTATCCATGGACTACAGAGAAAATTAATTTTCCAGAGCTGAGCTGAAGTTTTGACTCCCCACAGGTCTGTAAAATGGCCAGTGAATCACAAGGCGCCTGCAGCATGAAGTAAACAGCCAAGTCAAAAAAAAAAAAGAAAAAAAAAAAAAACTCCCTCAGCTAATGTAGGCATGTAATAATCCTCTGGAGTTTCCTGATAACTCATATTAAGACATTGTTTGTTTACTCATTAGAAATACACATTAACTCCGCGAACACCTGTTTAGACTTGGGAGGTTTGTTAACAAATTTAATTTCTACACGGTTCAGCAGCAAAAAAATAAGTAAAAAAAACACTGTGCATTTTGAGACCATTTTAAGGACTAATGTAAATCAATACCCTAAGCCACAAAATACATCATTTTGCAGTCACAAACGAATTTTGTTGGCTTCTGTGATAATTACAAGATGGAGGCCTGGTTGCTGCCCATCACTCTCCGCTGTTTAGTTTGAGAGGGTCAGAAAAACAACCTGAGCTTTCCCACAGTTGTTGAGCCATGCAGGGATTCCCATAATCCCAAGCAAGTTTGATGTAATCATAAGAAAACCTGCATGGAATCTTGCAGAGTGAAAAGGTGCCCAAGCTCTGTCTGAGCAGCACTGTGATGGAGCGGCCACAGACTGAGAAAAACTGGCTGTTAAAATGTGAGATTTAGTGATATAGACAATCATTGAGAGAATAGGATAGAACAGAATAGAACAACAGAACAGAACAGAATAGATTATAACAGAACAACAGAACAGACTACAACAGCATAGAATAGAACAACAGAACAGGACAGAACAGAACAGAACAATAGAACAGACAAGAATAGAATAGAATAGAAATGAAATATCCACCATTTAATTGATTGCTGACAATAGATAAAAATGATAATAATAATAATTGATAAAATGTATTTGTATAGCACCTTTCATAAACTACATGCAGCTCAAAGTGCTTAACATCAATAGAAGGCAGATAAAAGACAGATAAAAAGATAAAATTCATATAAAAGAACAAGCAAAATGCATTGCATTAAAATAATCAAATCAAGTAAAATAGAAAGATATTTTTACCCCCTTAAAGGAAACACAGAATCAAGCGGCGTTACTTCTTGGTATTGAGTAGTCACTCTCACACTGGTGACACTGTCAACCAGTATATGAGTAAGTGTGCCTTACCTCTTCAAAGATAATCACAACTTCAAAGACCTTTTGTCGGCCTCACCGCACAAAAATATTTCAGTCAGGACCACTTTAGTCAAAAAGAAAACTTTTATTACCATTGCATTTGGCGGTATGGCTCTGTTCTGGGAGCTCCCTGCCCTTCCATGTGCTTCCATGGAAAGCCTAAGGCAGGGAGAGCAGCAGCAAAGACCCCCCATACAGAACAGAGCAGGCAACAATGACAACAGAAATTACATTGTTTAAGTCAGACACAGCATGTAAGGAGGAGCTGGGGTGGAGGCGGGTTGCAAGCGGCTTGCAGAGGAAGCAGCAAGGGTAGGCAGACTGAAGCAGCTTTAAATAAGGCGCCCTGTATGAGATTTGCCAATTGCATGCAGAGAAGGGAATCAGCTGATCTTGGCTGGCTTTGAGATCAGCTGCTATCAGCTGATGCAGGCTGGGTTTGTGAGCTGAGCTTGACTTTGTGGCCTGCCTGAACTAACGCTATGCTCAATGTATAGCGCTATAACTTTTCGGAGAGTGAACTCCCTCAATTCTTCCTTTCAAAAGGAAATCAATTTAGATGAGATCATGAAGGATTCTTAGAAGGAGCATAGATTCTTTCCGGTGGTCTTACCCCGCTGCATAGGCCGGCCCCACAGCCCTTATAGGACTTGTCAAATGTTCCTTTAGAACAATACACAGATCAGCTAAGCAATTACAATTATAAACTTCAAGCCAAGTCAATTATAATCCTTCAATTCTCAATATCGGTTTTGGATCCCGTCAGAGCAGAGAAACTACTCACCAGAGTTCCTCTCAACTCCTGTTGGGATCCTGTTCGTGACAGGAATAGATGACAGTAAAACTCGTGAAATATTTCTGAGGTTACTGGCAATTTTACATTTGCTTACAAAACAGTGACATATTTTAGAATATATTCACTTGTGTTTCTTTAAATAAATAAAGAGCTTTGTTGTTGTTGTTGTTCACAAAATGGAAATACAGTGGAATGAAACCCTTCATAAATTCATCCAAGCCTGACTCCAGTAGTTCCCCTAGTAGCAGGTCCTTGAGTGCAAAGATTGCCCCTATCATATCGACTGGTTCATCCCATGTCCTTCTCTTAGTTTCCGTCTATAAATGACTAAGTAGCTGAATGCAGTCAGTTCACATGGGAGTGCTTGAGAGGGAACATTAACCAGTCCGCCTTTCAGTCAAGAAGGACATGGCGATAAGGCTATGCTGAAATAATTATGTTACAGGTTGAAATTAGAGGCCATCCTCTTGGCAAATTTTACCAAATGACAGTAATTTCCCTTTGCAAGCTATTCTGCTCCGCTGCACAAATAATAGTCTTCCTCTGAGGTGATGCCATCACATCAGGCGGTGCAGACCCGACTCTCTAAACCAGTTGTAATCATCTCCCCTTTGCCCGTCTGGGCTTTCTCTGCACAGCCCCAAAGCAAGGAGATGAAGTGGGCTGTGACCTATCCACTGGAAAGATTCACTGTACACATGATACATTTAATATTATTATGCATAACGTGCCATTTGGTGGGAGTCTTTTATCCAAACCACTTTACAATCCCATAAGAGCACAGATTTTTGCTGTTGGTGGCTCCAGAGGGAGTTGAACCCCTAACTGTGTCAGTGCCAATTGATGCAGAACCAGGAAAACTGCTAAGAATATTGTGTTGCCATCAGGTAGACCCAGTTCTCTAAGCCCAGGAGTGCCTTCAAATGCCAATATTTTTTTTTTTGGCAGTTTTTTTAGTTTTTGTTCCAAAACAGAGTACAGGCTGGACAGCAAGTTTTGAAAGCCAGAAGTCTCAGCACCTGGCAAAGTAATGGTTGAGTCACTGGTATTGATCAACGACCCTATCAAACCCTCGCTCGATATATTGTGATCATTTTGTGCTACTGGACAGTAAAAAGCTTTCCAGTTGGAAAAAGTGATGCTTACTCTGATAAAATGATATTGGCATAAAAGTAAAACTCATAGAGGAAATAGATTTAAGTTATTAAATATTCAACGTCCTTTGCCTAAAATTTTGATTGATGAATTTCAGGTAAAATCTTTTTCAAAAAGGATACATAGCGTGAAAAGAAGCTCTTCATATATCCAGTACTGAGATCACATTTTGTTATGGCAGCACCGTTATCTTTCCATTAATTATGTTGTTATTTACAGTATGTATTATGAAGGTCATCTAGATAAACATATTTTGTAAAATGCCATCTTGCTAAATATGATATATAGACAAAGTATGTCATTCAGCATGAACAGAGAGCGGTCATGTCCCTTGCTGGATTGGACTGAGGTGGGATGTGACTGTTTTTAATTCACAGCATTAATGTAATTGGTCTGACAGCAGCGTGGGGAGCGAGGACAGGATGGTGTCTTTGTTTACAACACAACTCTGTCTTTGTCCTTGTGTTTCCACAAGATATTATCATGTGACAGCAGCTTTCCCCTTGTCCTGTACTGTACATTACAGACAGGGAGATCTACTGTCTGATATGTCTGAATGTCCAATATTTACATATAATGAAATATCGGATATTGATATCACATCTATTCACCATAGTATATATCTGACATTCTGTTACTCCTGTTGATCTCTACTACTACTTCTGTTGCTCTCCTCTGTAATCTGCTACTTACTGTGTTATGTTTCTATGTTGTTCCTGTGTTAAGGTTAATATGTTGTTCCTGCTTTTTATCCTTGATATGAACTCTTGTGTAAGTGTCATGAAATGGACAGAGTCTGGGCAGCATGAAACAGACAGCCTATTTAATGTGTGAGTGGATTCTTATTTTAACTGTTTGCAGTGTACCTGAATGCACCCTGAAGGGTGGTGGAAGATTGTAGTGGCACAGCTGAAAGGCATGAGTAATTAGTGTGAGAGTGTATATAAGCTGTGTTTTAGAGCTGACTTTGGGGGGGGGGGAGAGCTGTGGGACCAGAAGACGACGCACTGCTGTGCTGCAAAGAAAGGACTCGCGCCCTCCCTGGAAACCCTGCCAGAGGAAGAATATGGACAACTGGAGTACAAAGAAGGAAAGTAAACTGCTGTGCTTGTGACCTCTCCTCCCCCCACCTACTACCTCTAGAGTATATTGTGACCAGCAGGCGAGTGGAAGCCGGACCTGCCTAAAACGTGGACTGTGATACCTCCTGACCCAAAACGGATTGGGACGTGACTGAGCAGAGCCCCCTGGAGCATCAAAGCCCCAAGCCAGAGGAGCTTGACAGAGGAGAAGTTCTGTGGTAACAGGCCTCTTTTAACCTGTAGTTTTTAGCTTGCATCACCTTACCTGGGCCTGTTTTTAATCTGTCTCTTATGTCATCTCCGTAGAGCCGGACAGGCCCCTGGTGACTGAAGGTCGTGCCACTGCCAGTCGCAGTCCAACCAGTAGAACCGAGGCTGATCATTTTTAGCAGTCAATAAACTTGTCTTTTATCTTTCTGTCTGTGGTCCTGTGTTTGGTTTTTAGTCTGATGTGGCTCCCAACTGGTCCAGCTTTTAGAACCTTTTAACTTTTAACTGTCAGTTCTACTGGTGGTGGTTTGACAAAGGTGATCCTGGGTGTCCAGGAAGGAACCAGTCAAATAAATATTATTAGTATTATCATTGGCCAGTCATGTCGTCCACTGATATGATGGAGGTTCCTCCCTGACTGCAGCCACATAAAAACAGTCTATAAAACCTGCAATTTTATTTTCTTTGCATATTTTATTTATTCATTTAATTGTTTAGTCATTTTCTTCATAAATTAATTCTTCATTTAAAGGCCTAATGTATCCCAGAGTTTCTCTGCCATTGAATAGGTGTGGTGGGTCTCCCTGCCCTACAGAGCTGCTAACACTAAAAGAATTTCATAAGTCTGGGTTTCCATGGGGAGTTTTAGTGTCCCATGATGGATTAAATGCTGTTTCAGAGGCTTTTCCGCCCTGAAAAGAATAAAATTCTGGGGGGAAACGTTGAATACTTTATTTTTTGGCCTGAAAAAAATGGAAAGATATTGAAAATGGCACAAAAGTCCGAGTCCAAGAAGCCATATCAGTTGAACCTCAGCCCATACAGAAGAGTGAAACCTACTTTTAAGCAAATTATTTAAAATTGAAATATCCACCATTTGCAGACAGACTTACTTTTTAGATGGTAGTAGATGTCCTCTATATTTCAAGATATTGAATGATGGACTTCAGGCAATGCCATTTTTTTTCCTCAAAATGGCCAAATATTGTTTTGGAGAGAAATCTGATGTTTCAATGTATCTGGAACATGTCAAGTTGACCTGTTCTGATCAATAGCTCTCTGTTTTGTGACTTAATGATAAAGTTGCTGTAACAATACTGCCGACAAAGCAAATCAATCAAACATGTTTTCTCTCCCCTGCCTCATAGGTGACCTAGTCCTGAACAAATCATAAATAGGTCATGAGGATGTGCAGCCCCCTGCGCCGCTGGAAAAAATCTAATATCGCATGGTGAACACTCATATTTAGGGCTTGGCGTATATCAATAATGCCATTCTCAAGAGGTTGCCGACGGTCAGGAAGAAACACTACAAACTTCAATAGTGTGGACATTGGCTGCAAAGAGGGGTTTTCTTTTATTAAATCAAACAGGACATCCAATAGTTGGATCTGATGCAGCTACACAGAGTAATCTCTTGGTAAGCTTGAAATAATAACTGCCTCTCCCTGCCACCAAAAGCGGGGCGCAGTTCGCTCCAGTGGGAGACAGAAAACAAATAAACACACATATGAGGGGGGGGGGATCAGCTGACATTTTCCAAGAGTTGAGACAGTTTATGTAAACAACAAGAACAGACATCATGCAAACAAAGACATTGTATTGCTTCGGTAGATAATTTGTCGGTGCATAATTGAGCATTCATGCAGTTTCGGTTTAAAATCAACTTTGAGGAGTGGCAAAAGAAAAATTTGATAATCTCCCATAAATTGAAGAACTGTCTAATGTGTTGTTTTTAATGAGTTTAACGTAATTCTTTACCTATCTGTTTATATATTTCCACTAATGAGACAGAATCCAGATGTGCCCAGTTGTAATTGTCATTGTCATTTTCTGGTTATGATATATGGTTATTGTTTGTCATTACTCTTAAGTAGTAATTATGAAGTAATTAGTCAGTAACGCAATTGTAGTATAATCCTACCATCCTATATGGAAGTACAATCAAGCACTATAAATCATGCAGATCTGTCTGGTGTTTTATCCTCTTTGTGTTTTGAAGTGTTCTTGTTATTCACTCTGACAGCAACCTGGTGGGACTCCATGTTCATCTGCTGTCTGTAGTTTGCTCTATCCCTCATTTGCTAGCTGTCACAGTGCAGGCTTCAACAACATGACTAATGAAGTAAATAAATAAATCTCTCTCCTCTCTCCTTCTACACCCCCCCCCCCCCCCCCCCCCTTGTCCTTTCAACTGGATGAAAAGCTGGTAAGCCGCTGAGGTCTATGTTGAGGTTGCACTTCCTTAATGCATCTGCCAAGCCTCATCAAGGAGCATTAGTGGGAAATAGCAGCGCAGAGAGAGAGCAGAAATAAATATCTTATCTAAATTCCCTCATAATCAATGCAGAGACGGATGATCTTCCATTTTTAGACCTTTCCGGAGTCACTGTGGCCAAGTCAGCCCGTAAGAGGCTTGTACCTCGCTTTTAAGATAAACAGTGTTTGAGCATGAATAAGCCTGCCCTAATTAACTTAAACCAAACAGAGCTGGCCATGGGGGAAGCATCTATGACAATCGGTTGAATGTGAGGTCCTTAAGGTACTTCATATCGTCTGCAATTATTGCCCCCTGCATTAATTAAAACTCTGAGAAAGCAGAGCTTTCATGCTCTCTTCCTCTCTTAGTAGAAGTCTTTTTTTCAACCTTTATTTATCAGCATCGTCCTACTTCACATTCATACAGTTGCATACATTCACACTGGTAAGCTGCCCAGTACAACCACAGTCTTCTAATGGTAATCTTCTTATGATTTACTTGCATCATGAGTCCGAATGCAGCCCATTCAAAACCTTGGTGGAAATCTTTGACCAGACACAAGACACAAAAGAAGCGTCTCAAATCCTATTTTCTTATCAAATCCTATTTTTGTTCGGATTTTTTAAATTTTTCTGCCAAGAGCTCAAGTCCCAGAGCAACCAAATTTGGTGGAGAGGTTTCAAATCTCCCCCACCACTCAGCCCAAAAAATAATTAAATATACTGTACACCGATCAGCCAGACAGTGCCGCTATAACAACTTTATGTTTAACTTGTGAACTATATGGCAAACCCTATGGCGAAGAATATTTTTTTCCCCCCTCAGATTCCTTGGCTCAAGACAAATCCATTTCACATACTGGTTTTCATGTCCGCCATGATAGTTTTGTTTTCAAGCCAGTTTGAATTCCATGCAGAACCTCGTTTTCACTATATTTCTCCCACAGAGTTTGTCCAATCTCCACGAAACTTTGCACACAACATGTTTGGACTTCATAGATTACCGCTATTCCACAGACTTCTGAAATTCCAAAGTGTTTGACTGTGACACATTAATGAATTTGACAGCGAAGATGTGCCAACAGGAATGTGAAACATCATTTTTATGTACTTAAAGCAACCTTGCAATAACACTTTGTCACTTAGTCAGATTTTACACACAGCATATTTCACTGCCTACATCATGGCTATTCCAGAGAATTTTGACACACCTAACCATTTGGCCAAGACATTGAACAAAGTTGACAGCAAAGCAGTCAAACTTCACACACGTCTTTACAAAAAGGGGTTCCAAAATGTGTCAGGTCACATTTGATCTTCTTCATGATCATATGATGATGCTTGATAGAATACAGGTATCCATGTCAAAAAACAGTGGGAAGAAAATAACATCCAAAGTGGCACAAAGTATAATCATAATAGAAGGATTGGAAGCATCTTACTTGTGCAACGTCAAAGATTTATTGAAGCTTCAAAAGCGCACCAGTAGACAACAGCGCATAATGAGCAGGTGAACATACATTCTATAGGCTATAAACATGCAGAATATGCAATGCTCTTCCTCAGGCTTCAAGCTTATGTTTATAGCCTATATACTGTATGTTCACTGTTGTCTACTGATGTGGTTTTGAAACTTCAATAAATCTTTGACATTGCACATGTAAGATGCTTCCAATCCTTCTATTTTGTTTGATAGAATACCACACTCATTGTTACACTCACTGAGAAATGCCACCGGGAATATAAAGGATCTCAGTCAAGTCAGTCAAGTTGAATCACTGAAAATGGAAACAAATTATCTGGATATTGATGGGGATATACAGTAACAGATGTGAAATATGCTCTTTGCAAGAACGGTAACCATCTTAGGTCAATATTTGACATTTAGCTTCACCTCATATGCACTAGGCATGTGACTGCACCACTTTGTTTATATTTGGATCCAGATTTAGACTTCTAAGCATATTAAATTCAAAATGAGGGAAGCACATTTTTAGTTCAGATAGGTTTGTTTTTGTAAGGAGTGTGATGTGAGACGCATACCAAACTCGTCAAATATTAACATCAAAGGCCCGCTGAAAATGTGAAGTTGATTGAATTGTGGCATTTGCCAAGCTTTTTTGTTCCTGCTAATTAGTAGCCCGGCTTCCCTTACATATCACATCCATTCACATTTCTTAAGGTTGTAGCGACTGGAGAATATGATGCAACAGACCATTTGAATTTTTTACCATGTCTCAAGCAAACCGCTTGTGCAAACATATTTGTAAGTGAAGAGTAATTGCCCATTTGCACATGAATTCTTTTAATCTTTTCAGCACAGTAACATCCCCACGGACAGCATACATATTCTTCCCCTCTCCCTCTCTCTCTCTCTCTCTCTCTATCTCACACACACACACACACCCACACACACACAGGTGGAGCCAGTGCCCAGGTTCAGCCGCAGTGGATGGCTGGAGCAGAGAGAGTTGAAATGCTGCTCATGGGCCAGTCGTAGGCATCCAATATGAGAAGCAGCGAGCCTGCAGTCACTGGCTCACATCCACTCCACGCTCTCCCACCGGCGCTGAGGATTAACCCGAGCCCTTCTGCTTTCCCATCAGTCTTGTCAAGCCAGCCTGCTCTCCCCCAAGCGGTAGACAAACCCAGGTTGACACAGGCGGAGAAAAAGAGTAACCCATAGCAACTTTTACCCAGATGTTCATTCATATTCAAGGCACAGTGCAGGATGTCATTTGGTGAGGACGAGTCGACTTTCTTTTGATGGTTTTGGGAATATTCATTTGTGCCTGTTTAGAGTTTTATTCATTTTGTCAAGTCACCACAATTTTATTTTCCTGACTGCGAAGCACTTTGTAACTTTTATCTTGAAAATTTCTATGCAAATAAAGTTTAGTGTTATTGGTATTATTGTTTCAGTACCGCAGGTTCTGGCATAATTTGAAATCTATTGCTATAGTTTTTATTTCCATTTGAAGTGGCCAGTTTATTAGGTATACCTATATTTTTATTGCATTTGTACTTTATTACATAGTATATAGAGGAGAGCCAAAGGAAAGTTGGGGTGCCATGTGACTGGGGTGGCAATTTCAAACCCAACACATTGCAGGTATGCACCTTAGCCCAAGGAGCCATCAGGCATTACCTAAATTCATTTAAATTACATTATGATCAGTAGAAAAAAATCACATTGAAAATGACAAGTGTTTCCAGGGAATTTAATTTATCATTGCATATTTACTGCATACTGAATAATTGGCTTCCCACATAAATTAACAGGCACACAAGCAAATGATCTTCACTTTTCTCTCAGTCATTAATAGTTTAAAAAATACAACAAGTCATTTCAGTTTGGGGTGAAAGGAATGCAATATTATGTGGGGGAAAAAAACAATTATTTTTATCTAATTAAGTGGCAGAGCCTTATATATCTACAGTATATTTGAGAGTATTTCTTCAAACTGTTCACCTTCTATCGTCCCTTACTGTCTCCTTAGCCGACAGTTTCCGTCTCTACTTCACACAATTAAGTGAGAGGAAACTTGAAGATTCAGTGAGCGGACGTGTTCATGTCTCAGCGAGGGCGTGAGGCGGGATAGCGATGCGTCGTCCTGTAACTCAATTAAAGGAGGATTGGCGGCAAACCTCAGCCGAAGAATCAATTTCTAACTCGCCCCCTCTTTAATCGGCACCGATGGATTTTGCAGTGTCAGTGGGTGAGGCGTCGTTACTCACAACACCTGAGGGAAGTGACAGGGGTGGTAATGAGATTCTCAGTGCTCGGTCTCTCATACACATCAGCCGCACTAAATAGCATGAAGGGGGTGCAGGACTGTGTTTATAAATGTTCTTCGCATGGCATCGTGTGAGAGATAGGCCCATCAAACGGTATTTTTTCTTTCTCCCAGCTCTCATTTTCTCTTGCATCGTTAAACACATGACCTCAACTGATGGTTTGGGATTCATTCATTCATTTATTCACACTTAATTCATCAATAAAGTAGAAAAATGCATTTAGTGGACGCCCTATACTGCCATGAGTGCATACATTTTTATGCTTGGCAGCAGTGCTGGCTGGCAGGTTGGCAGCATATCCTGTTGGATGGTAGCATTTTGAATAGGTCATTGATGAACTGCGCATGTCTGAATTTACGCTGGTAGTAACCTTTATATCAGTGGGTTTTTATCATTTGCCATATACCTTTCTTTCTGTAGAGGAATCACTTTCATGATGTATTAAGATGGTAATTATAACAATGGCCTGTACAACATCTTTTGATAATACAAGTTTTCCATTTTATTTGCATGATTTCATTATAAAAGCAGGAACAGGCAATCGTGTGCCATGAAGGGCCAAGAGTCTTTTCATTCCAAACAAACACTACACCAGCTGATTTCACTGATTAGCACACCTTCCACCAGAGAGGACGGATAATGCTGTAGTGTTTGTTTGGAATGAAAACCTGCAGACTTTCAGCCCTCCGTGGCTCATGGTTGTCTGTCCCTGCTTTGAAGATGCAAACATGATCACAAACTGCGCAAACTTGTTACAACCTCATCAGATCTTCTCATCACATCAATCCGTTATGAAATATTTACAATGAATATTGAACTGGCAACTACTCAGTTCACAAATATTATTGCAATTCAATTGTAAGATAATACATGAGATTATCATTGTGTTTTGTTGCTATGTCCAACCTATTGATCTTGTCATTCAGCTGATGTTATCCAAGACTGTAAACAAATGACTTGTCACATCTTTCTACTCCAAACTCTTTTCAGTTTCTCAATAAATAGTGTTACTAAAAGATTAGATGTGCTGTCTGTCTCCATGACTGTCATAGAAGAACACTGTACACTTGTTACAAAACCCTTGTTTGCTGGAATGAAACTCCTGGATACAATGCATCCAACCATTGAGCCAAGGACAGAACCACTGTTGAGCATAGCAATAGTTTCACGTTGCCATATATTGTGTGCTAGCTCATACATCAGCAAGGTGTGTATTCACATTAGAATATCTTATGAAACTTTAATTATCCCTGTGGGGAAATTGGGATGTTGCAGCAGCATAGAGGAGGATACAGAAGAGAATAGTATAATTAAGATGCATACTCGCCATGTCAGTTGAACCTCGAAAACTGGCACAGTGGAGCCAAGTGAAACTCCAGGCAGTAGACATGTACAGTACAAATAACACACAGGGTGAAAAGAAGGCAATATTTTTCTGATGTGATCCAGCACCTGGTGAGTGAGCTCACCCTTTCTTCTGAGACTTGCCCTTGAGCAGATGAAAGATGATGTGAATGTGAATACATTATGTGAATGCATGTACTTCTGTGTGAAGGAAATCCATTTATCCCATTGAACGAGATGTCTCATCTGACATCTGAGTTTCCCACCTAATGTCTTCTTCAATGTTTGGGGCCCTTTTAAATCTGGGCAGTTTACAAAAAAAAGTCAGCGAGACGCACACAGCGACAGAAATAGAAACACAAACACAGATAGAAACACACAAAACAGACACGCAGTTATGTGATGGTTTCATCCATCCAGAATTATTAGAGAGGCTTCTTTCTTGCATCAATTTGCATCAAAGCAGAGGAAGAAAAAGACTTTCAGGTGAGCCTTTTTGTGAAACAATCCTTATTGTTGAGATAAACCTGGCTCTGTTAGACAGTGAGGTATGTTAAAGTCCTGTCTGGAGTACAATGCATCCTGCAATTACTCTAAGAATAGAAGAGGGCTTTTAATGTTCTGTTAAAAGTTCTACACATGAATAAACAAAATGGAAAAAAAAGCATTCAGAAATATAGTAGGTATTGACATTAGAATTCCCAGAAGGACCATGCCCTTTCAAATCTGAAACCTTTCTTTTGTTCCATCAAATGTTCCCATCTGTCTGTGTTGATTGGCATGGACTACCTTATTCAGCCTTATGACAATATCCTCACTTACTGGTTGTTTTTCATCATTTTCTGTCAGACTGTGACATTTAAAAACGACCCCACTTGCAAAACTGCATCTTCCGTTCGCCAGTGCGTTCCTCATTGTATTTGCATTCCAGACACTTCTTGTTTACAATGAAAACACAGCTGATATTTCTAAAATATTGAGATTTCCAAACCCGGGCTTTCGACATGTAAACATATTACAGTGAGGGGAAAATGTGAATGTCGTATGAGCTGCTTTTGAAAGGTCACAATTTCTCTTTCAACTTTATATGGCCTACTTTCCATTATACCTAAATTTTCTGAGGCTAAATAAAGCCTCAGAAATTGTGAGGTTGCAAAAGTCAATTTTCAGAGGGAGCGGTATTTTCAGGTTATTTCTTATTTAGGGACTTATCCAGTACATCTGCTCATTTTCCCACAGGATTTTTCCCCCTTGTCAATACAGTTCTTGTTCTTCTAATTAACAACAGGTGCTTCTCATCCTAGTTTCTGGCTCTTTTTGAACTTTGAGCAAAAACTTAAATTCAAAACTGGGCTACCGAGTTTGGAATCTAGTAAGTCCTGAGTTGTTTATGTGTGCAGTTGTGTGGAGTGAAATGTCAGCCAGTACTGAGGGTTTGTCAAATGTTTTGGCTGTTTATTTTTGCGGTATGTCGGTATAATCTGAACACGTTGCTTCTTCAAATGACCCCTATTCACAAAGTTGTTTGATTTGGCGAGGTTCTGCTATAAGAGGCAAGGCAGGTTTGTGACCTAAAGTACAACCAAAGCACAAACAAATGGATTTAACCTCATGTTCTATCAACTTATCTCAAAATCTTTCAAAGGCTTTTCCTTGATGAATACAAAAAAAAACATAGAAGCCTGCAGAACTCGTTCTTTATGCTATTAAACCAACAAGTGTATCACCAAAATCCAGTCAGAAGAAGTTCAGTGTCAAACAACTGAAAGGTTTAATAAAATAAACAAACCTATTCACTCACAAAAATGCAGCAGAATGACTTGCTTTTTTATATATTGTCAGAATCTGCTTTGCTCGTTTATGTGCTAGAAGTGTGATTTTTAGACCTGTTTTGCCATATAATGGCAGTGGTGAATGGAGAGAGAAAAGAACACAATTATCAAATCGTCTCTACCAGAGCAACAGATTACAGAGAATCACTGCTGTTGGGGTTATATCATGTCCAAGGTGCTACACAACCCAAGGTACTACCAAAGTTCAGCATCCCTTTAAAGAATCCGCGAATGAATAGCATCATATTATTCATCACACAGATCGTGTTTTGCTGTTGCCTCGACTCTTCAGTTCATGGGAATTCAGCGCACCTGTGAAGTCCAGCCAGGAGTAATTTGCTCTATGTGGCCTTTCCTGGCTTGACCTTTTAGTGATTAATGCAAGACCAGTCCCTTCGCTGTTAGCTTAACACCCCCCTCCTCCCCACCCCCCCCACCCCATCTCTGTCACACGCTCCCCTCAGCAGTAGCCTTACACACGTCGTGACATTACCAGCCAGCTGCTGAGGCGAGAGGGGCCAGAACGTTTCCTCTGAAGTGTGTAATTAATGCGTTTGACAGCACATTAAATCTAGAGCACTTAAAGGGTGCAATGGCTCTCTGGGGAATACATGCACTTGCTGTATTGTGGCGGCACAATGCTCTGTCACCTGATAAGGGATTGTCACGCTGGTTTCCGCTAAACTGCTGCAACCTGCATTCAGTCACTTGGGGCTTTTGGTGGGACGTTTTACGGCCTTTGATTTGTAAATGAGTGTGTCCCCGAGAAAGGTGCCAACCTGAGTTAATGGGTCGCTGATCTTTTCTTAGCCTGGATGCTGGACAAAAGTTAGAGGGTCAGTCTGCAACCCCTCATGTCCCCCTCTCTATGGCCTGTGCAAATCAAATGCACTTCAAAAGCTGCTATTGATAATTGATTGATTAGCATTGTTGACAGCCTGACTCAGTTCCCTGAAGCAATTGGAAGTTTATTTCTATACATGGTCAAACAGCCAAGGTTGCCACATCACTTATGTTTAACTTCAAAGAATGAAAGGACTTAAATCAGGCTGGATGAATAAATTATTTCTCTCTCTGACTGTGTTTAAGACATAGTATTAGAAGCAAGGCAACCATAAGGAGTAATTTGATAAATGAAAGGGAGTCTAGTGGAAATAAAATCTTTGTCCAATGGCACACACTTCAGCTGACTGCAAATGGGCAGCAAATTGACCGGTAACTGTTACAGTGCATTACCTTATAATCAGAAGACAAAAATAGAAACCGCTCACAGCCACAAGAGCCCCAAGTCAAATAACCAATGCAACGTCTCATTAGCTAATGAATGATTTCCTCTTGGACAGATGTCCGTCGTGTTCAATTCCCAAAAGTCAAATTTAATTCAGTACAGATTGTATTCTGTTTCTTGACTTTTTAAACTAAGAAATAATGTCTGAAAATAACAAGGCAACAGTATAAACATGTCGTCCCACACAAATGATGCAGTCCCCATCATTACTAATCAGTAAGAAATATGTCACCTTGTAATTGTGGCGCCTCCTCAGGACCAATAAGTGTAATTCCAGTCCAGTGATGAGATACATCATCAAAATTTGATCAGCGCTGTCTGAGTTAACCTGCGTGACACATGGACAAACAAACAAACCACACAGCACTCCCCTCGGGCCAATCAGTGTAATTTTGAAAATTTTGCACCGCAGTAGCCACAGAAACCACAGTCCTCCTCCTGGTTTCAGAGTGGGGGGGGAAATAACTCAAGAGTTGCGGGGGCAGCAGCTGTAATGACATGAGTATTATGGGACTTAATAATTTGTTCCATAACAAATAACATTTAAACTTTCAATCCAGGTAAAATATTACATCACCCTGCTGCTCTCTGTAGAGAATAGCAACTCACATTACTTACTATTGTCGTTTTGATTTACCTTCACTGAATTACTGAATTATTCAATTTACTGAACTATGTCAAAACAGTGTGTATACTACAGCTCTACACCATCTTTCTTTGCTGCTGTTGCTACAGCAACAGTATGATACAGCGTCGTCAGAAGTTTGGTTTTGAAAATATGTGTAATGTAAAACAAATTCTCTCAGAGATAATAAAGTTTGTTAATGTCTTAGAGCTTAATCCAGGTTTAACAATTTCTTCTGTCATACTTTACCGAAAAATACTTGATCAAAGTTTCCCCCAAAATTGAAATTCTGCTGCGATGTGCTCACAGAAATCAAACAGCGCTGCATACATTCATTTGCTCCCTCTTTGTTTGTTATTATTATTCAAGGGGATCTTTGAATATTTAATGATACAGAGCTTGTTCTTGGCAAATAATGCATTGTGTACTACTTCAATCAAAAGCAAGTTCCTCGTGAGCATGATATAAGCCGACCAATTTTCAAACATTTTGGACTGAATGGGTGACTGAGATAATCATGTGGCACATGCTTCTCCTTAAAACCACAAACATTTAGCAGCACCATATGACACCACATACATGAGATGAGAGCCTTTTGTTGCTTTTAGTGTCATGCTGAGTGTTGGATTTGGCAGAAGCTAAACTGTTTCACATCTGTATCCAATAGTCCCTTTGAATAACGAGTGCGCTCTGCCATACATATCATCGTTGATGGCAACTGTTAAAACGACTTTCTCTTCATTATGCAAATCTCCTAGGTCATGGCACATTTGAGCTGGCCTTTCAAATAGAGGCCAAGCCGAGCTCGCATCCAGATAACTTAAATCATCCGTGAGGAAAGGCTGCATCACAACATTGAGCAAATAAAAGTGCATTATGCATATGCAAGTGACTGACCTGTACTTTTTCAAACAACCTATTAATTGGTACAAGTTAATCTAGTATTTACTAAAAACCCTTCTGAATGTTTGACATAATTAAATAAACCCATTTTTCACAAAACAGCCCCAAATCAGTGCTATCGATTTATACATTTATTTTCGCAGACATTAATTTCATTCTTTCATGCCCCACTGTCGCCCATGTGATAGAGTTTAAAAAGAAAAAGATCACTGTTAAATGAGGGGAAATACAATGAGAAATCACGGGATGAAAGTTGCACAATAAGGCCCATACAGTTCAGTATGTAAATGGGAACCTTTCTAATGCATCAGCATGAGGCGACGTCTCACTTGTATTGATTTCCTATATCTACAGCAGAACCCTGAACTCATTCTGTCCCGAGGGGCATGAACATGATCTGTATGCATGGAGATGCTGCTCCATATGTATGAACCCACTGAGGACCATGTGCAGTCAACAGCTTTTAGATGGCAACAGATACATTATTTTTTATTTGTTGTTATTTTAAAGCTATGAATAAGAAAGAGGCTGGAGGATTAAATTGCAGTTGATTGTATCTGTCATGGTCGACGTTTCAGTCTGCAGACCTTTCTCAAGACTTATAATCTTAAAATACGATGATGGAAACTCAAACACAACAGGCTTAAATACTGACTAATATCAATATATATCACTTTGATCCACATATATCAACCTCATAGGACCCCTATTAAACTTATTTTTACCCTTATTGTTTATAATGTGAATTGTTTTTACTTCCTAGATGAGATTACCAAGCTCTTTTTCAAGAGAGACAGCATCTTGGCTAACATAAAAGGTGTAGGCAAACAACTTAAATCAAAATCTAACATCAAAATTCATTGGTGATACAAGCATACTACTTGTTTTACTTCACTGAACTGATCCTCAAAGCAAATCCTGGTAGAATTTGTGGCCTGGTATTTTCTCCATTTAGGGTCTAACATGTTGTTTGAGAGCGCCACCAACAGTGAAAAGTGGTTCACATAAAAAAAAGTGTTTTGTCTAGAGCGATTTCCCCAGTCTCTCTGTTGCCTGACTCCCTCCAGGACTCCTGCAGCGACGTCAACATTATTGCCGGCGACAGCGCCAAGCCCCGTCTCTCCATTTCTCCCACCTCCGCTGTGCACTTCAAGAAAAATGAGTGAGTTAACAATCAAACGTCCTTCTGTATCCTTCTGATGTATTAAAAAAAAAAGGTCCACTTGAGCTGTGTGTTTCTGCGTCCAAACTTTTCAGAAATGAGAGACACTCAAACGCTTTGAAAGACACTCAAACATGGTGACTTTCCTGCTTTTCAAGATGTTCGGTGCAAATTGTGAGATACACATGGTTCACAAAAACTGTCTGTGAAATATCTGTGTCATGAAGGGGTGTGGGACATGGAACATCTGTCTGAGGCATTAACGTCTATCAGTGTAAGGATCCACATATTGAAAGTTGCTTTGCTGTTCTCTGAAACTAAATAAGGCAGAATTGCATAAAAGTTAACATACACCGATACCAGAAATTGGAGGATTTGGAGGAAAAGTACTTTATGATGATGTTCATAAAATACTTCTCACAGTTTGTTTGGGTTTTTTTTGAGTATCTGATGCAACGGCCCTTTCATAATTTATTCTCATAAATTAGAGACAAACAAGCCATATCAGAACTGACCGCATTCGTCTCAGTTTGTACTCTTATTTCCACTCTTGATGCAACCATTTCATCCCGGTGTAAACATTTAGAAACTGAAAAGTGTTTTGGGCAATTATAGTTAATGATCTCAAAGCAAAGGCAGGGATCTGTCAACTGGTTTCCATCTATGAGTTTTATGTGAATTTCTCGGAGCAATCTCTAAACAGTATACACTTTGTGATTGTTTTGTATTTACTTTCTTGTCCGTTTCTCTTGTCTGAATGCTATAAATTTCCAATGCATATTTTATGTAAATATATTTTGTTATAATGTAGAGTGCACAGAAACCACGCTTAGTTGTTAGAGGAAAGTTGGTGAGCGAGGTGAAGACATTGGGCTCAAGCAGGCAGCTCCCATCAGCCATTTCACTGAATCACATCAACAGCTACATCATTCATATCAAAAAGAAAATCTATTTGATCGTTACCAAGGGAACCTTTGCTCCATTATGTGAACACACAAAGTATCCATTACAACATTGGGCCCTAAAGTATGGGCTCCATATATCACAAAGTTTAATAAAAAAGCTCTGTGATGTGTGGCGCTCAATAAAAAAAGATGAATATATTAAAAGAAAATATAAGCCTGTATTGGAGGCTCTCCAGAACAAGCTATCTTGATCCAACAGCTAGTTATGTCAACAATAACTACAGCAGCAGCTGCAGATGTAATATGACAACTCAGTTCAGTCTCTATCTCCTATCCATGAGATTTTTTTTTTTGGTTTGGTTTTGGTTTGACCATTTTTACACAACATCCTGGGTTCGAATGTTGCATGTCATCCCCTACTTTCTCCGAATCTTTCCTGTCTAGCTCTACTTTGAACCGCCAAATAAAGGCAAAAATGCCCCTCAAAAAAAAGATGTGTCCTTATTTGTCACAATAAATTTGAAAAGCCTGCTATTGTTGTGCAGCTTTCTACACTTGCCTTACCCTTCTACTTCTCAGACCACAACTTCCTTATTTATTGAGCAACCTGGTAATAGATGTCGACATAAATCCGCAGCACCCAACTTCCACAGAGCGCACCCTTAATTTCCAGCCTGACTACTCAACCTGAGCTGCTGGTTCAGTATGTCTAAGCTTTTTCCAATTATATACACTATTCACTTCACATGTTACCATGGCACAGTGAGCTCTGCAAAGTCAGTCTGCTGCGTGTTAAACCCCAGGTCAGGTCTTACTATAGGTCGGTGCTAACAATCTCTCATGGGACCAAGCCGCTGGCCCACACCTGCTCGCATTTCCCAACCACTGGCTTCCCTTTTCTCTCGCAACTTGTGTTTCACTTCCCTCCCTGCTTTGCTCTTCTTCGAGGACAAAGGTGATTTGGGGGATGGGGTTTCTCTCTTCTGACAGGCAGAGAATTGATAGCTGTCCCACTTAGTCTCAGTTGCTTCCCTCAGGAGCCTCAACACTTGGTGAACTTATGCCACCAAGTGTATTGACCTTGGGAAGCACTCACTCAGGGAACTCAGGGATTTGTCAAAGTGTTGATGTGTCTGAACACAGAGGGAATGTGGGGTTTTGGTGTGTTGAAACTAACCTCGGCTGTGCCTCTGCTCCTTCATATTAGGGGGTTTCTCACTTATTGTTGCAATGTGTGATATTAGCAAACATATTACTTTCTCAGATATTAATTTACTGGTGTCAGCAACAGGGGGAGCTGCAGTTGTCACACTGAACAGTAAAGTAACAGCTTGACAAATTCATTTTCTCAAGTGACAGTAGCTTAATGAGAAAAAACTATAACTGAAATACTATTAATACACTGTTTTTTTCCAATTTTATTGCAGTTCTCTGGATTCAGTTCTCATTGCGTCTCGCTGTTCAGGTCCTATTTTATTTATGCTGTGGCTCGGTTTGCATCACTGAGGTTTGCAACTCTTTCAAAATGAGAAGCTGTCTAGATGAAATAGGGTTAAATTATGTACACAGCATGAAACAAAAACACCACAGTACATCAAACAAGGTTTAGATTGAAAACACTGGGCATTTCTAAAGGGTAATGAAGGCAAATTTAAATGCAGTTGCTTTTTTCTGTTAAAATATAAGTCACTTTAATATCATGTAGAGGATACACAATAAGATAAAATAGATTTTATTTTCTCAAAGACACGTGATGCTACAAACAAAAAGAAAGACCAAGCTGCAGTCAATTGATGGTTCTTCTTGAGAATTTGGAATTGAAATATCTCAGCTTTGAAAATATTCTTTCATGACTTTTCCTAGACCCAATTTCTGTCCAAACCAGTATTGTTTCAAAATCACACTAGAAAATAGAAGTTATAAATGTATTTACCCCTTTCAGCTGACTTGCTTGTTGGCCTTTTCTTAGACCCTATTGGCCTTTCTAGTGTTAAAACAGACACATACAGTATATGCATACACTCGTGTCATTTTGAACACATCTGTGTGTCTTCTTTGCGACAATGCACATGTGTGTTACTTTTCAACACATGATATGTTAATAACAACATGTGTTGTGTTAAAATGCATTGTCATTAACATATTTTGTGTTGGAAAGTAACACAAAAGAGTGCTGTCCCAAAATGACCTGTTTTTTAAGAGTGTAGATTCCTACCTACTCCTATCTCCTAACCTTCCCTCCCTGCTTTTTATGGCTTTAATTTATTTGAGCATGAATGAGGTAACTTGGAAAGAGGGAATAAAGGTGTGCAGGTGAGGAAAAAGAGGCCATAAGGGTCTTCTAGCATCTTATTACATATTTTTTTACTAAAACCAATATATAAAAAAAAAAAAGAAAACCCAAATTATGAACAGAGACACAATTGGACAAGTAGACAGAAACAACAATATCATAATATCAAAGCTGGACAAGGAGCAGAGCAATACAAAAACAACAAAATGCATAAATAACAAGTAAAGAAAAAAAACAGTTTTTAAATAGCCATGGTGCAGATAACAAAATCAAGTGCAGGGAAACACAATTAAACGTATTGCCTCTGGGCTGCACACAGATCCTGTGAGTCTCTGCAGTTCTGCCTCGCCGTCTAACCTTTACAACCTTGGGCATGAACTATACAAACCATGCTCGACACCGCAGACCTTTCAGACGAGCCGAGTGTGTGGAGGCTCCTGTAGAAAGTCCAGCGCTCCCGTTTGATTTATAATTGGAGCCGTTCACTCCTTCAGCGGATTCTCGTTCCTTCTAATTCATGAGGTGTGATGCTTGATTTGAGGCTTAATGGTTGTGAAACAAGTCTCTCTCTCTCTCTCTCTCTCTCTCTCTCTCTCTCTCTCTCTCTCTCTCTCTCTCTCCCCCTCAGAATCTGACCTTCAAAAACAAGGAATACAATCGCTGATTAAGGTCAAGACAAAGGACATGAAATGCCTATTTGCACGATTACAGTACACGTAAAAAAGGTCAAATTTGCATTGTCCAGCCACAACACAGCGCTGCAGTGAAGGACTTGTGTGTTTTCCAGCAGATGGATGATACTGTCATGATAGAGTATGTTCCAGATAGCCTGACAAGTGAAGCGTCGCTCACAGCAAGCTTTAACAATGAGGGATTTGATCCATCATTTCAACAATCATCCCAATGCTCAATGGAGAAGCAGTGTGAATAATTAGTTCAAACACTGACGCTTTAGTGTTCGCTCTGCTCAGCAGGGGGAGCGAACAGATGCAGCAACAACCTGCCGGGTGATTTCTCACTTCAAAAAGAGGTGCTTCATGAGGAAAAGTCAACCTCCTAATTACTGTATCTTATAAGACCACACTTACCCTGCCATACCCTAAAAAGTATCTATCTTAGGAATGTTTTAACAGAGTAAGACTGCCCAACCTCATTTTGTGACTTTTTTTTATTTCCAAATGTAGGCCAACAGTAGTAGTCTATTCCCTTGATATTGTCTTATTTTTCCTTTCTCTGCACTTTGAATCTAATAATCTAATAAGAGTAATAGTACTGGTGGTTTTAATAGTGGTAGTAGCAGGAGTAGTGATGTTAAAATATGCCTTTTTGCAGTCTGCATGCTTGTAACAGCACCGGGTGCAGCTCTACCTGCCCTGTCCTCGGGGAAGCTCCTGGATGCTTGGCTGGTCCTGGATCTGCCTCATCAATAACCTGGCCTACTGGCAGACGGTACTCACTGACTATAAAAATAACAGCAACAAATGAGATTCTTACAGAACACGACATAGATCATTAATGACTTTGCAGAGTCAATGCACTGTTTCATACTTAGATGGCCATATTACAGCCATTTTGCACTTAAAAATGCCATAAATTATACATAGACCAACAGATGCTTTAATAGGACAGCACTAATAACATTCTGTAATGCATGCCATATCATATGCCTCAGTTTTGGCCAGCCTGGGCCCATGAAATTTCATGAAATGAGCACAATTTCTTAAAATGGTGGTTCTTAAAGTCACTCTGAAATGAAAAATGACATTGCATTTACACTCTCCTTCAACTCCAGAGACACAGGTTCAATTCCCAACTCCTGCAAAGACGTTTTCTACTGTGGGAGAAGCTTCCGTTAGCTGAACTTTTCAAGTGACGAACACGTGAAAATGACGTGTCCAATTTTCACATTTGTTCGCAACATGTAATTTGCGTTTCAGAGTTCATATGACATGTTTTGCACTAAATCCTGTGCTTTTATATATTTAATGTACACTTTTTCAGATCCCCCTTTTCTCTTTCTGTTTTCCATTTTGTTTACAATTTGACCAAAGACTAGATTTCTAGAACTTGTCATCACGTCAGTAGCTGACCAAACACATTGTAAAACAAGGTCGCCAGGTCTAATTGTGCATTCAAGTGCTGTCAGTTTATCAGGTACACAACTTTCCCACCAGGAAACAACACTTGAACTCCCCTAGATGTCGGATGATCAAGTCTGGGAAATTGGAATTCTAGATGCAACACAAATTGACCAAGTTGTGAAGTAGCTGTCTTTGGCCAACATGGCTGACAACAACTATTCAACTATTCAAATTTCATTGTATATGATCCATCCACCAAAATTTGACACTGAATATAACTAGCATTACCAGTACCAGTTGCCTCTACTACCTGGGCGTTGACCACAAAGCTGTCAAAAGAGACAAAACAATATATTTTATGCTTCATCACCTCCATGTTTGTTTTTATTTCTGACCAAAAAGGTCATGAACACACAAGTCTTACTTCACAATTCAGAGAAAAGTACATCTGACTTGAGCATGAATGCGGCATTATGACCCCTGTCAGCCTCCAGGTGGATTTTGTTGTGTGTGCATGTCAGTAGCAATGTGTGTGTGTGTGTGTGTGTGTGTGCATGTGTGTGTGTGTGTGCCACTGCGCACAGAGAATAGGAGAGAGGAGCATGGTGAAACCACACAGATCCTCACCAGTCACATCACACAGCCAGTTAAGCTGCTCAATTTATCAAATGATTACATCCAGACGCGTCCAATCAGCCCACACACTCACCAGCCCAGCAGGTTTCTTTCTAGGTTTTCCAATTAGCTGCCTGAATATGTTGAAGTCTAAAAATGAGTCATGACTTCTGACTTTTAAAACACACATGGAACATAATTGTGCTGTTTGCCTTTGCAGGGCAGCATAGTGTCCTGTGCACAATTGTTCCTCTTTGAAGTGCTTAAACGGTAAAACACTCGGTTTGTGTCACATTGAATTACTTACAGTGCCTTGGTTAATTTATTTACCTGTTTAATTATTTACGAAGCAAGTAAAAGCACTGTAGCCTTTCTCTGCTGCCTCTGAGTTGTCAGCCAAAGCAAAGTAGCCCTTTTTTTCCCCTTCTGAAAGAGTCTAACAGGGACCGGGGTATGTCCCGTGTGGTTCTCCAGAACAGTTTCAATGCCTGCACGTCATCTCGGGATATAATGCACTCTTGTCATAGATATGCACAATAGAAGATGTCGCAGCACACTGGCTCTGTGTTTAGCGCAGTAGGCCAACGTACCTGCTGCTGAAGGCAAGATAGAGTGGCAGAGAGGGAGGGAGAGAGAGAGAGCTGGCATGGAAATCGTCCCAGATGCTCTGGCAGTGTGCACAAGTTTGGGCTGTGTATGCAGGCTGCAGGGAGTAAAATGTATTGTGTTTGGTTTATTTGTATAGGGATATATCAGATGCATTGGACTGCAATCTAGTTTACACTGTTTCCCAGGGGTTTAGACAGGATTTTGTTAGAGGGCAAGAGTACATCTTACATATACCAGAATACATCAGAATTACATTCTGCAAGTTGCATTTGTATTCTGTAATGCGTATTTCAGAATACATCTAACCTAACCTGAATGTATAAAATATCAGGGACACTATCTTCATGAAGTACACTGATGCGGTGAATCCTTTAATCCCTTATTGATTTCCCTTATTAAATCTATACCAGTCACAAAGGAGGAGATGCAGACAAAGAGAAGCAGACGAGTTAGAGAAGGATTTTGAAGCTTTGAGACAAGTGAGATGTGGATTGTGCGAGAAGGGAAGACGATGTTCTTAATATTTTGTACATTCTCTGTAGAGTTTACAAAGTATACGAAACTGTACAAAATTTTACACAGAAAATATAAAGATCTAAAATATGTAATATGGATCAAATTCATTAAAATGTGTGTTTTTTAAAAATAGCAAAAATTATAAAACTAAAATGAATGAGTGAATAAAAGTGGTATTAGTGCTGTATGTCTGTAGTATGTAGCAAGAGGAATCACAGTTGGAAATCACACTAGTACATATGTGATTACATTATGTGTTTGTTTTTCTAATAGCTTTTTTATGTTTTGTGCATTAAAATGTTACATCAGTCTGAGACTCTCGGGAAAAGGAATTACCCTAATTATTATTTAGCCACTCAGCATTACCCCTGGATCAAAATTTCAATGCAGAAAAATCCAACCTAATTCAAATTTCGAAATTATTCGAGGGAGCTGAAGAGCAATCTTGGATGTAATTAAACAGTGTGGTAATGAAAAGGCTCATGAAATGCATATTTTTGAATCAGATTAATCATTGCCTGCAAAGAGAGGGGAAGCATCTCATCTCTATACAGAACTCCCCCCTCGCTTAATGAGTGGCTCGCCACTGTAAACTTGCTGAGAAGGCTTGTGCTGTGTATCGTTTCCAGCACTGCACACCGATAACAAGCACTGCTCTTCAATTGAGGCATGGAAAGGGGCTGGTCGCTGGCCCGTACTTAAAACCCTGAAAGCCTCATTCAGCCGGGCCGTGTTGGCCTCAAAACCGGGCCTTCACCGGACCACTCGGCTTTGGACTGCCAAACTGTGTCCACAATATGCCCCGAGAGAGGAGGAAATGGACAAATCACTGCTCTTTTGTTTTGTTAGTGGGTCGTTCCGCTGGGGACATGCTTGGCTGGTGGATTGCCAAGATTCATTAAAGCCCCTGTTTCACATTCCTGCACATCTTCTGGACATGAGCAGCTTTGTTTTTGTTTTGCACACTGTTGGTTTTCCCCCTGCTGCTCCTTTTCTCTTTCTCTGGCTTTCTTAGTCTTTCTATGGCTCTCTCTCTCTCTCTCTCTCTCTCTCTCTCTCTCTGCTGCTGCTGCTTTATCTGCCTTCTCTCTAACACTCTGCAGGTAACATGCTCTGTGACACCCAGGTAAGGGGACGCGGTCTCAGCACATCGAAAAGGGAATAACTGCAGAAAGGGCAGAAAATTGCCCTTGTTGGTCCCTTAAGTAAGGCTAGGAAATTAGATTGCTATGGTGATATACCCCCATAGCTGCCAGAGAGGCCTCCACTTAGCAGCTTACCAAACTGAGCAGGTATCGACCATCCCCCTTTGGGCAACCGACTTAACTCGGCCCTTGCCTCCCGATGACAAAATCAAAACGCATTAGGACTCGGGGCATGTGAGCAGTGGAGAAGAGGGCCAATTCCACCAGGACTACTGGAATGGCCTGCAGAATGAATGACAGCCATGATTGGTGGCCTGTTTTTTTTTTGTTTTTTTTTGTTTTTCCACCACTTTCCCTATTTTTGGTCAACAATAGAGAATAGCCATAGGGTGAAAAGCCTTCAGCAAGGAAATGTGTTGAAATGTATTTGTAGATGCATTTCTCATCCGCTGCGTTGTCATTTAATTTCCCCAAAGATGATTTTCTGCTGGCCAGTGTGCAGATATTGCTGCAGGCCGTTTTTCGCCCCCCCAACACACAATACATAACGTGGGCTGGCTTTCCAAAGGCTTGATGAGCTGTCATGAAGTTGTCACTGTAATCGGGTTCAGACTGACCCAAACGTTTCTAGCCACCCATTTTTCAGAGCGCTTAAGCAACATTTGGCAAAGAAAACAGTCTATTTTGTCACTGTTCTTCTCTTTGCAAAGGGTGCCTCGACTGTGCTAATTTTGCAACTTCATCCTTAAACCAAGGTGCATGAACAGAAAATGACTAGAAAGGGAAAAAAAATCAGCTACTCTTGGAGGCAGATGGATGCTCTTCAAAAAAAACTTTTAGTGATGCTGTAAAAACCAATGTGTTTCGGCAGCATGCCTTCATCAGGGTTACATAAAAAAGAACAATGGAGCTTAAATACCTCTCTAACAAGGCCAGCACAGGTGAAATGGCCAGAAATTAGGTCACAGACAGTCTTCGATATTTTTGTGAACACATGACAAAAGCATCAGCCTATTGATAAAGAACACAAAATATAAAAGTACAAACTATAAAAACATCATTCCCATTGAGGTCTTCATTCATTCCATCAGGGTACAGATTTGTAAAATGAAAAATCGAAATTGCACACACACAACTACACTAAAGCAGACATAAGTCAAATGCTCATCAACCTGAATTAATTTGTATATAAACCTTCTTGGCAGCTGGATTCCACTGTATGTGCTGGGTGATTTCCTCTACTATCAGGCAGGTCTAATGGCAGCGGACATGTGGAACAGAATTTACTACAAACAGTGTTTCATCACAAATCCCGCTTTGTGTTTCTTCCCCTAGACGGAATCTTAATGGTGTGAGCGCAAATTTCTTTTTGATGAAGTCTTATATGGTGTGATTACTCCTTTAATGAGGCAATCTGTTGGCACCCTGCTGGAAAACGCGCTCATGATAGTGTTAATGCCTACTAATGTGGACCACATTGCCGTTCACCCAATTAGACTCCACACTAACATCTAAGGTTTCCGTACAGGGTCTTAGTGGAGCGATGTGGTTCTGTTGGGATCTGCTGATGAGACGCTTTTTCTGCATTCTGCCAGGTTCAGTTTATGTCTTTCTGACTCTGTTCTCTTCTCGCTCCAATCTATTTTATTTTATTATTCCACAGTTATGAATGTATGTGGAAAGATTCTTGAACGGCTGGACTTTCAGATGGAAAATACCTTGATATTTTGAATATTATCATTTTTATTTGACAGGCCCTTGTTATAATGTAAGGAAAAAGAATCAGTTTGCTTTTTAACTGCCTTAAAAATGAGCAAAGAGCAAAAGAGCCGCATATTAGGGCCAGCAGTGTTGCATAATTGGGAAAAACCAACCTCACCCATCTCTGAGCACAATGTTTTGTCTAGATAGAACGTCTTTCAAATTCCCTCGGAGGCTTGGCAATCTATCTAGAAAGCTCTTCATATTTTGTCTGGCGCATCTTGCTGGGCAGGAGGAAAATCAATGGCTAAGCTAAATAATGAATTCCTATTGGCCTGCAGCAACCGTGGCACTGGCACTACCAGCTGTGCATCCTGGGTAGCGAGGGTCTCCCGAATGATGTGCTAGAAAACAATTTCGCTCCTCACGGATGAGCCATAATTCACCCGTTAAAGACCACTCTCTCCATGACATCCTTATCAATACAGCATTATCCCCCCCTGGCTACCACTTCCTGATTTGACTCTGGACAAATTAATTTTTGTTACAGAGTAATTCATCATTTCCTCGGCAGTTAGGAAGAGGAAGCTTTCATAACTGACAAGAGAAATGTTCCCCTTTTTGCACAGATCCTCAACTGCCCTTTTCAGTAACTTCATTTTCTTTGTCTGGCTGTTTGAGGATTTTTAAACACTTTCCTGTGCATAACTGTGAAATTATGGAAAGCCAGTTGAGCGAGCAGCCAAGTTGTTGGACACAGTAGACTGGACACTTAGGGCACATGGCCTTCAGCCAAAGGAGCCTACATCACCAAGCATTCAAATTCAACTTCACAACACAAATCTTAATTCCATCTTTTCTTCCAATGGCATACAGACATTCATACAGAATAAGCAAAAGTCCACTAATTGACACTATCATTACGATTCATGACCTTTTCTTTTGATAAACTGTCACTGTGCTCATAGCTCCCATGTATATCAAGGCATTACATTACAATGTACACCTTATAAAGGCATAACTTATGATTTTACTTTAAACTGTCCCACATGTGATTTTGGGTTTAAGTTCCAAGTTTTTGAACTGTATAGTAAGTCAAGTCAAGTTTATTTGTATAGCCCTTGTATAACCCGCAGTTATAGTCTCAAAGGGCTTCACAACACCCACATTATGAGGCAAATTATGCACATTATGAACTCTATGAAAACAATAACTGAAAGCGACACCCACAATCTTTAGACCCTCAATGAGAACAAAGAAAGACTCCCATGAAAAATAAATGGAAGAAGCCGTGGTAAGGGCCTCACAGAGAGGGATCCTGCCACCGGGACGGTCAGGTGTGCAACGGGTGCTGTGAGCGGGCAAACAAAGATTAAATATTGATAACAGAATGGAACATAAACAAAATGGTAACACTTTACAAAAAGGTACACAAAAACGTGCGTAGTTACGAAAGAACAAGTAAGGAACAAATCAGGAACCAACTGCTAGTTAACGAATAGTTAACAGGGAGTTCCTGAATGACTCTGAATCAAGTACTATAGTACATATTGACAAGTTACTTAAAAACAGACTATTAGATACCATGTTAATGAATCTTATCTTACCATTAGTTACCATTTTTGTGTCCTCAAGTAAAGTTGAGCATCATCTAATTTAATCATCATCTAGTTTAATGCTGTAAATTGTGAGCTGGCTACATTTTGAACTATTTGGTTACTAATTCATTACTTTATAATACCAATTGTCAAGTCTAATTGAGAACAGACAAGTACATGACTAATACACAGTATATAGATGAACATTTGTATGCAATGTAATATCAAATGTAATTAAAATCGGATTAACAACAATCACCTACACAAATTAAAAAAAAAAAAAAAATAACACCCATTTTACAGACATCAGAGATAAAAAAAAAATATTAACAAAGTGTATTGAGTCTTAGATAGATAGATAGATAGATAGATAGATAGATAGATAGATAGATAGATAGATAGATTTGTATTGTCCTCATAGAAGAAAATAGGTTATCAGTGTGGAATAAAAACACATAAAAAAACATAAAAAACACATAAAAACAGGAGTCCCCACCACAGCAGCACACAGCTCATCCACAGAACCCATCCAAACCGCAGGCAGCATCGCCCACAGCATGGCAGGGAACGATTTATGGTTATAGTGGTGTCTCGTCCATGATGGTGTTATTAGGGCGGTTGGTTGAGAACAGTTTGTTGCAGATGGGTGGTAGGAGGGTGACTCCTGGGTTAAGGGGCTGTTCAGGATCATGTGCTGTGAGTATTTCATCTGTGACCGTGTCAGTGTTGAGGTGTCAGAGGTCGGGACCAGCGAGTCCACCGATCTTCTATCTTGCGGAGGATGTGACCTCGCATGGAAAGTATGTGATCTTGATCTATTGGTTAAATTTAATATCCACAAAGGCAAGTTTTCTAGTTGGAAACCTCTTTTCTCTGTGTTGATTAAGGATTCTGAACGATACATATTATAAACTATAACATTTTAATCTGATTTGAAAGCTGTAAGAACTTTTCGATGTTTGTTATTCTTTCAAAGTGTTTGCATAAATCTCCACCCTCTGGCTTTTCTTTCATATTCTTTTTTGTTTGTTATGAGCGAACTGTATTGTTGTATACTGTTCTTATACAGCTGTGTTTTGTTAAATAAAATGTATTATCTAACAAATAAACAGATCGGTTCACGAAAAAAAAGTATGCGATTTTGATGAGTTTTAGAGAAAATACTCTGCTTTTGTGGAATATTTTTGCAGAAATCTCCAAGTGTCTTAGCACACAAAAATTTAAACCCAAATAGGATTTTGTTGTGTTGTGTTGCATGTGCAATCCTCACCACTTTCCATATACTTCCTCCTCCTCCTCCCCCTCAAAAAGAGAAAAATGGTGAGGTGTGAAATTGTGAACCACTCAGAGCAAAATGCGTTCATCTATCTTATCAGCTGACCCATTTTTAATGGGATTTCCGCTTCCATGTGTTCTGGCTGTGGGCGTCATCCTGTGTGGTGAACACATCCGGTCATCCCCCACTGGCAGCAGATTAACTGCTCACCACCGCCTCCCATCTGCACACACACAGATACATATTTAATTACATATGCATAAACGTACTCGCTTTAACACGCGCGTGCACATACACATGCAATCAACCAAAACACAAACCCACATACACACAAACACACACGTAGACACATGCACATAGATACTTATTCTCTTTAACATGCAAACCTAAGCCTAACTTTAACCAAAGTTATTTTAGTTGAATAATCTTTACGGTTAGCTAATCTTTTCATTTGACAACCAGGTGAAAATGCCATTTCCAATTCATGGTATTGTCACATAATCCTTTCATTGTGGAGGAACCTAATTTTCACATAATTCGTGTCCACAACACATGATCTGCGTTTCTGAGTTCATACTCTATTTCCTCAAAATTTTATTAGACTGTGTTGAAACCTAATCCTAATTCAAAATTTAATATTAACCTTAAACCCAAGTCCTAACCCTAAATTATCCCCCTGAAAAAGTGAGGACCAGCAAATTGTCCTCATTTTGAATTCTTTGTGAGGAGATTTGGTCTTCACCAGTCAAAACCATCTCCATTTACTTACAGTTTGACCTGCAGGATGATGCTTTGCTGCTTGATTTAAATGTAATTAGAACCAAAACCTCCATGATCGCCTATTGGAAATATGCTCCAGTTATGACACTCCCTTTGATCAATACCAATAATAATAATAGGCAATTACAGTTAAGGGCCTTTTACCTTATATGTCAATCTCTATAATGAACTATTGATTTATTGTTTTCCTTTTGATTTTCTAAATGAATGGTTAAATGAGGTCACAGTCATATCTGTGTGGTCAATGTAGGCCTCAATTACCGCAACATTGATCAAGAGTTGTGTGTGAATTGTGTGTTTTAATAGTTTTCCAAATTTGTAATTATGCTAAGAGCAAAATGCCATTATCTGCCTAAGTTGGATGAGTAAATTCAATAACTCTTACAAATAGAACACACACATAAGCCCACACACACACACACCTACACACACACCTACACACCATTTCCTCTGTAAACAGCTGCTCAGTGATATATCCCAGAACCGAGTGCTAAATGCCGCGTCTTAAATCATTGATTCTACTGCTGCCTACATCTATAAACTCCATACACCTATATTTTATTTAAGACTTTCCGGGGCAAAAATGAAACACGCAGGAGTCTGCAGTGCTCACACACACACACATACAGATATTAAAGCAATGTGCAGCAGCTACCCACCATTACTAAGATAAGAAGTCATCTATCTGTGGCCTTTGATCTTATGTTTTTCTACATCCTGTTGGTGCAAAGAGCTGGATAATGAATCAACGACAACGCTACTGAATAATATATCTATGTGTGAATTAATCTGAGTTACTTCTACTTCGTGGCAAGGAAATATGAGACAAGCTGTCGCAGAAGCTCCCAGCCGCACCAGCTGAGTTGAAACAAACCCGGCTCACAGTCTGACCGAAGGATCTGTGACTGTTTGTGTGTGAATCAACCTCAAAGTCACTCCGAGTTCCTCACGTGTCCTTGTTACTGCGATCCAGTCATGCAGAAACTCACTTTATACATTACAGTTGAGATATTTCAGTTGGCAGAGATAGTCATGGTCACTGCGCTTGTTAAAATAGCTGTGTACATTACAGTTTAATGTGATATACATTAAATACACATCGAAAGACTCAGCTGTACTGTAGTTGCTCAATGTCCACGAACCATGATGGCCTTTAGGGCGGTCCGAGTGTGCTTCCTCATTTCCCAGGACAGGCAGTGCAGCAAGGGCAAAGCACCGCAAAGTGTAAGAAAGCTGCAGATAAAGAGCAATATTAACGTTTTTCATACTACACATTTTCCACACCAGAGCAAGAAAAGGCAAAATTGAAAATGCTTCCATAGTCCCTCCAAGGCATTTGAAAATGCAGCTTAGACCCGGTGTGACTGATGTTTATGAGAGGGGGGTAAAAGCCAGGGCACTGAAAAGATTTACACTGTGCGTTATCCAAGTTATTATACTGTAACTAGACCCTGGACTTTGTTGTGACGAGGGCCACCATGAGCCTGTAAAAGTCTTCAGCTAGATTTGATTTTGTTGCCCCTCACAAGATCTATGACAGTAGTCAAAGCAATTATCACACTGACCATGAGTCAGTTTTACTGCCACATCAAGAATCAAAGATAATAACAAAGTTAAGTGCTGAATATCACAAGGGACAGGCTACAACCAGGAACCAGCCAATTATTGTTCACAAGAAAATCATGTGCCAATAGATTAATTCCCAATTTTTGGATTATGTAAATTTTATGTTATAGACTTGGTTTTTACTCCCTTTTTCCGCATATCTTGAAACAAATGTGTATTTACCAAAACCAACAGTATATATGGGTACATTTCAATGATTATCAGTGTGCATTTTCAGCACTAGCATTGAGTGGCATACTGACCTGACCCTTCAAAGCGCTCCGCTAAATACGATGCAAAGCCCATGAAAAGTCTGCAGCATCTTATATCAACACACTGGAACCAGGTTTACCATAGAAGCAGGCTAAAATGAATGTGGAAGAAACTGCAAGTAATTAGGAAGCTTGAATTAAGTTTATCTCACTATAAACCCTAAGTGAAAGTATGTCAGATATTAAGATGATGAGGAGAACAACACTGAGTTAGAGGCCTCCTGGGAAATAATTGTGGAGGCACTGTGCATGCAGGCAGAGCATGTAATTGAGGAAGCCATGGTCTTTACTTTACGCAATGCCTGTGTTTTTAGTTGTCGATTGATTTCCTTCTAAAGAAAGCTGCCATTTTATTGTTCTAGAGCTCTTTAATTAGCTTGTTTCACCACATGCCTCTGGTGCATAGATTCAATATTAGGCCAAAATGTTTCTCCAAACACACCATTAAAGGTCACTGTCACAGCTGGATGCGGATGTGCTTTAGCTCTGAGTACACTAGAAGGGCATCACATGGCCTCACAGAGCTGCGTGAACAGAAAGCTCACTGCTGTTGGTGTCAGGCAAGAGAACCTGGTCCATACACTAAAGCAAAATGACAGTGAGCTGCTCTAATCCTCTGGCAACTAGCATGCCTTTAGCAGAGGTGCATAGGCAGGCGCTGCTAGCCAGAACACCTGATTCAGCAGGCTTGGTAGCCAAACGGCTGAAAGGAATCTATACAATTGGTTGGAAGAACATCATCCTATTATCATAATGTGATAATGAAAGAGAAACCGGTTCCAGGAATGTGCAGAAACGCACTGTATTCAGGCACTGCTTTGTGCCTTGTTAGCCATTGTTGGTGGCTTTAAACAGAGTTTGTGATATCTCTGATATTTTCTATGGAATTCTCTCTAATAGTGAAATTTGAATTTGAATGGGGCAAATGTTTATGTGATATAAACCTCTGTAAACTCAGTTCACACAGTAAATGTCCACTGCTCCTGCATATTGTTAAGGCTTTCACCTACAATTTAAAGGCCCTATGCAATAGTATATATGTCACAAAATGCATTTCACATCTTGATGTGAAGGAATGAGCTAATAAAATGTATAGTCAAACAGCCAGTGTTCTAATTTTAGCAGATTTTTCAGTGTCAGTTCCCTGCCTTTCACATTTACATCATAACATATGTGGGGAAGTTAATCTGTTCTGCATGCATGCAGAGACAATCTCTGCTCTAAATGTATCGCGTGTCTGGGACCATCTTAGATTTACTTATTACATGGCGGCTTTTATTCCCCAGATTATCACGCTGACTGATGGAGAATGCTTTTAGTCTGCAGAGGGAATTCTCAGGCCTGCAGGCCTCTGATAACAGCAACATAAATTGGCATCTTCTTTAAAGAGAGTCAATTAAAATTAAAGAGATGGGTGTTCTAAATAAATCCCTGGGACAGATGGCTTGAACTTTGATTGATGGCTCTGAATCTGTAATGATTAGCACTTTTATAAAGAGCTAATCTGTAATCTAAAATGTAACAAAGCCTGACTACTGAAAGCCTAAATATAAGATAAGATTAATTATATTATTATATTATATAAGATAAGATATAAGATTACATTCATATTTTTATTTCTTAAATTGACTGAAAGAGCTTTTGATACAGTAGATAACCGCAAACCTGTCTGTCTGTCTATCTATCTATCTATCTATCTATCTATCTATCTATAATACATCAATGGTGCCAAAAATATTTCAACGCTGCTGGACCAAAGGTTGACCATTCAACAGTGCAGCCACACGGGTCTAGGCCAACAACCTGAGGTTAAATTGGAAGGTTACAGGTGGAGCATCTCTGCTTATGATTTTAAATTGACATCTGTAGGGTCGTCCACCTGTCCCTGCTGCGGGTGCAGGACAATCTAACAACAGGGAATTTTCACTGCCCCATTTAGATGGGTTTGCCACTTCAAATACATTGTCTTCGGTTATTGACTCAGACTGAAAGTAGGGCTCACAACAACTTGTCCCCCATTGTGCTCCAGTTAGGAGCACAATAATGAGGGTGATAATATCTGCACACGTGGACTCTCCAGCTCGGGGATGGAGATTTGATTTACATGCATCAGTCCTCTGGGTCTGGCTGCTGATGTTCACACTGCAGGACTTCATGCTCAGTTCTGAATTACTGCTCTTATCTGATTTTTTTTGGATGACTGTTCATATCTATTCTAGGATGTAACCCATATCCAGTACCAATATGAACTGACAACGATGCCGGAAAGACGCGCCTGCAGAGTAACAATAACAACAGATGTCACTTCTATATTTGTACCTGCTCTTCTCCCGCTTGTTTCAAACATATTTCAGTTGTGGATTGTTCCTTCTGGTTTTGACTGAATTGAGGCGTCTCCCAAGATACCAATCAAGGCGACTGTTGTGCTTGTTTCCATTCTTGTGTCTCGTTGTCCTCCATGCTAGCGCTGACTCAGCCAAGCTGCTGTGGGCACCAAAATAATAGCAATTGTGTCAGGTGAATGATGAAAGATTTACGTAGTTATGACAACACATACAAATTCAGATTTGAATTTGCAAATTCCTGGAACCAATTTCAAATACAAGTCGCATATAGGTCACAGGCTTCAGGATCAGATTTTGTACCACAAATCGTCGCGATCCAGATCAGAAATGAAAAATGCAACTCCATGCAGCTTTTTGATGTTCACACTGATTAGAAAACATCAGATCTGTGTCACGTTTGAGGGGGGAAAAAAATCCAAATTTGGACACTTTCAGCTGCAGTGTGAATGTAGCCTAAAAGTCACAACCAGCACCTTCAACTGCTTCAACATCTTCTCTATGCTCACTATGCTGACCATTTAATTGAATTGAATTCAGTCAGACCCTTAGAGAAAACAGTAGTGATAACAATGATGATGTTGGAATTAAACACATGATTTACATATAGCACTGTGTCTCAAAGCTACGCCTACATGGAATAAGAACAACGCTGATGAAAATGTAAGTACTGATTAAGGTTTTAAAAAGTTGTTTACGCAGCCCTGTTCATATAGCACTGACATAGATGTTAGATTCTTGTCTTTTCCTTCCACCAAATCCCTTCAACATTCTCATATTCTGTTGTTGCCACTGTGTTAGTACCTCTCCATTCTTTAATGATTCATGAGGGGCCATTTCTTTGCATAGTAAAGCAATTACGATCTTGCTACCAGGTTGAGCATGCAGCACTGCACTTGTCTCGCTGCGCTCTATGAGGAGAGTAATGTTAAAAACCTGAACCTATCTGCATGCTCAAACTTAAAACTCATGGCCGTCTCCCAACCTGCAGGCAAAAAACACATCTTTTGAAGACAGCATGAAGTAAATGGAATTCATAGCGACATGTTTTGGGTTTTGAGAATGAGATCACATTTTCGCAGTAACAAGCATCAAGTCATATTTAGAAGCAAAATTTAAACATTTATCATATTTTGACTGTTTATTGCCAGATACCCTGAAGACAGCAGAGAGCTTCTTTCTCAGATTTGGTCTCAGCTTTTTCCTTCGATCTGGATCCTCTCTCAACCTAGAAGCAAAAAAGAGAGGAGGGAATCATTGATGGGAGGAAGGCATGACAATGCATGCAATCACAGTGAATTTTTTTGCCAATACCATCGTACAAAGTGGGTGAAGAGTGCCACAGCACAGTTCCCTAATGGCCGCTTTCTGTGACATCAATACTCCCATCTTCTCTCAAGAAAGGAAATACATGGAAAAAGGCTCTACTTCTGAAGCGACCCTGTACCTCACATCACTACTGGATTTCAAATACAACAATTATGGCACCAGACCACAGGATTGGTTAGTTTTAAATACACTGGGCATAAATTCTGAACTATTTCTGCTACCATGCACCTTATGAATGGAACAGACTGCAAAGCAATTAGAGTTTCTTGTCCCCTTCAATAATTTTACAGCAATAATATCTCATAGTTTCTAAGTTGTTTGCAATTGCTTTTCATAATGCATGTCCCTGGATGTTGCTGACTGTTTGAATGCTGGAGTATATATGTATTTTGTATTTTGTCATTTTTTATACAGGTTTTCTCTTGAAAAACAGATCTCGATCTCAATGAAACTACATGATGAAATAAAGTATTAATGAATATGAAAAATTCTCAACACCTACTAGGTTCCAGTTCCTCCTGCTGAGGAAAGGGGTTTTGGTATTCTGCTCCCTTAGGGGGCAGCTTGAATGTGTACAGTTTTCAATTATATTCCCACAGTAGTCTAACTGGACATCTTAAAGATACTGATCAAACACACACTGTATACTTTGAAGCCATGAGAAAGTGTCTCTTAATAAAGCTTATAAGCTTAGGAATGTAAGCGATGCACAGACCTAGTAAACAAAGGCCACAAAGAAGAGACAAAAATATGAGAATAACAGTCTTAAAACCTGTTGTTAGCTGAAAGTTAAAGCTGACATTCTGGAAATAAGCAATTATGCCTTTCATTTCCTCTGTTTAATTCTAAAAACAGACCATACGACAGTTTTCTTTTTCTTGTCATCCGTGCCAAGGACCTTTTTCCCATGAAATATAATATTGAAAGGCAAGCGTGGCAATTCTCTGCTGGTGCACCTTTTTACATTAGTCATTTCACTGGAGATTTCCTCTGACGTCTGTGCAGATGAGCTGCAACGATGATGGATATGTAGATCTGTCCTTTGCTCTGCTCTTTATGTGGTGCCTCATTTCACCAGATGGAAATAGATAGATTTGGGGTGTCCATGATGAATATTTGGTAAAAGGAAATGGAGTCTCCCTGTTATGGACAGAGAATGGAATTGCGGATAACATTATGAAATATAGAGGTAGCTGAAACAAGCCGCTGTTGCAGAAAGCAGAAGGACTAATAAATATTTGGAAAGAGGTCTATGCAGTGCAACTAGAAAGGAGACTTTGATATCTGATTCCATTTAAGCCTTGATGTGCATTGTGGACAGTGTGAATTTCTAATATTTGCCCAAAAAAAAAAGCTGCAATGCTCACCGGCACGCCACGATAAAATATTCCAAAACAATCCGCTTCCAATGAAATTCAGCTGGTTTTGACATTACATGGTGGAGACAGCATCTTTAATGCAGGTGACCCTTTTAACAGAAACATAATTTCTGTTGCATGCACAGTGAAAGAGAGAAGCCAGGTGAGAATAAGGGGGGGAAAAAAGTGGAAGAGGACTGTTTGTAGCTTTTGCCTTGCAAATCGGTAGCAGACTCCATTTCAGTCCTAACAGTGTATTACATGGCCTCCAGGCACGGTCAGTCTTTAACCCCTCTGAACACTAGAGACCTTGTTTCCAATTTAAAACCTGCAGCATATTTGGCTATGCACCTGTCCAGTGAGCGCTTTGCTCTTGGCAATACATAATAATATCAGGCAATGCATTTCTGGGTTTAGAATCTTGGTTGTCAGTCCACCCCACAATCATCAAATCACCAATCATAAGATATCACCCTAATAAAGAAATATGAATCAAATAATATAATATTGTAAATTGGAAATAAATAATGTTGTTGCGGAGTGAAAATGTGAAATGTGCATGGGCTTGTATAATAAAGAAAAGTAGTTGTTTTTTTGTACACAGTCAGACAGTCACAGTTTTAATTGCTTGAGACTTTACTTGATCCATGAAGAGAATACTTGAGACTTCACTTGACTTGGGTTCTGGTGACTTGGGACTTGACTTTGACTTCTACTTTGATGACTTGAAAAGGTTTCTAAAGACTTTAGAGACTGAATTTGAATTTGTATGGGATGATTGAATTTATTGAGTTGAAACTGATTATAGAAATCAAACTCATGATAAAATGATATTGCATTGAAAATTGATACGGTACTATTGATTTGTTCGGACTTGACTTGTTTTCTACATTTAGACTTGAGACTTGACATTAGTGACATGGACTTGACTTGAACTTGATTTGGTAATCTACATTTAGACTTGGGATTTGACTTGAGACCTATGCCTCAAGACTTGAGACTGACTTGGGACTTGAGCAAAGCTGACCTGGTCACACCTCTGATTTTTTGTGATTCTCTGTTGATCCCTAAAGGAGACATTCATCTTTTTGCTTGCCCCCCCCCCCCCCCCCCCTTTTTGCACACTGAGATGAAAACACAGGGTCAGATACAGAGCAGCACCTCTGGAAGTGGAAAGGATTCACTGTGTTGCTCAAAGACATTTTAGCAAGGCTGATGATGCTTTCTGTCGCAGGGGATTGAACCCAGACCTTCCAGTTGAAGGATTGGCTCCCTAACTCTGCACCATCCTGCTGGCTTCACATGGAAATTCATACACTTATATGCATATCAATTAAAGAGAATGTGATCCTAAACAAGAATTCACATGTAGGCTATTATTTATTATCTTTGACAGCTTAGTGGAAAAAGTGTCTCCCAAATCCTGAAAACTGGAAGGTAATATTCATATCTGTGATGTCATCAAGAGACGCTCTCTGAAGCTGCTCTTCTCATAATGACTAAGAGACAGAGACTGTAAATACTGTGACAGCACCTGGGGTGATTTCCCAGTGATATAGATACATTTTTTTTAGCAAACGGTAGACGAGGAAAAACCATTTGAAGCTGACTGTCTGCCAGCTCCTTTGGGACCAGGCGTTAATCCTCTGTGAAATATCCGTTAAGTCAGACTTGGGCTACCATGAAATGAAGTTAATTTGGTTGTAAAAGCTTTAAACAATGTACTTGAGTCGACAAAGCCTATCACTCTTATATCATGGATACAGCAGCTAACCTATTTGAATTTTCTTCTGGGATGGATTTTCTTTAGAGGCCTTAAAAAATAGATGGATATGTTAATGTAATGTGATGCGCTATTGATCCCCGTAGGAAAATTAGCTTTTTTTTGCTTTCCTTTCTCCTCAGGAAGGTCAGAGGTCAGGGGCAGCTACAAATTTTCAGGAATCACATTACAGTTACTTATCTAACAGACAGGTCGTTACATGTGTTACATTCTTTAGCCTCTTTAAACTCTTTATTGGCATAATATCTATGAAACATTCCCCTCGTCTTATCCTGCCTTCAAGTCATGTCGGAAATATTGGACTTACGAGTAGACCGCCCATAAACATGGAAAAAAAAGTGGTAAATATGACTCAATCTGAATTTAATGCTGTAGGCTCTGTCTTTATTAAAAATCTTAAAAGAAAGATTTTGTTTCTGTCATTATTTAGACTTCTGCTGGTAATGTGGGCTCATGTCTGCAGTATTTATTGGCTCAAAGAACACAAGTACGACTCGCACAATCGTTTTAGGGTGTAATGCAAAATGTATGTAACAAGAGGTGCAACTAATTACTTTTGTTGGGGAGTAATGAGTAAAGTAATTCATTACTTTAAAGAAAAGTAACAAGCAATGTGTAATTTATTCCTTTCTTCCAGTAACGACCCCAACACTGTACTTCAGCAGGGTGGCTGAATGCCGGCTTGAACCTGCCCTCATATGTAGGTTATTTAGCATGTTTATCCAAGCTTTATATTCTGAAAATGACATCTTTGTATGCCCTATGTCACCTGTTCTGTTGTTGTTTTTGAGGAACAAATGCATGACCATTGAAATCACTTGTCTTAAACAGCTCAAATACTCATTCTCTTCACCTATGTTAGAGCACCACTCCATTTCTTTGTACCAATGACCTACAGCTCGCTCTGAATATGCAAAGAGGACTGCAGGAAGTCATAATCTGCAGCTAAGGTGTGAGGATTCATAGTTAAAGGGGCAATAAGTCAGATTTTCACTGTCCCATAGCACAAAATGCCCATAATATATCTGCGGGGAGTTGATGGGGTTGCTGATAAATACCAGTGGCTCAATGATTACTTCATCAGGTGCTGAGATATCGACCATAAAGGTCAATAAAAGTCATAGCGTATTAATGCCACTTTAACTTTACATTTTCACAATATTGCTTTTCCCTTGTTTAATTAATGTAATTCTGCCCACTAAACAACATACACAATTTGTGGACAACAATTCTCTCAAGTGCATGAAAACCATTTGATATAATGTAATATTATTAATGCTATGTAATAAAGTGTCTCATCCCTGCCTGGCGCTTCATGACAATAATGCTGTAACCATAGCAGTTAGCATTTTAGTGATTTAAGACAGGTGGATCAGAAATAACAAAATATGTGACAAAGGACAAGACATAGATCTCAAATTTATTGTCGGAATACAAGAAAAGTTGAAGAGATATAAAATGGACCAAGAAGGCGTAAGAGGCCATGGTTTAGTGATTTTAGAACATTTGAGAGGTGTTGTTAAACTTGAGGCAAGTCAGAGAGGATAATTATTGCTTTTACAAAAGTAACGCAAGTCTTTAAGAATTGTCATTTTTTAATAATTAGACTAAAACAGTAGTAGGTAAAAGCGATCAAATCACCACAAATCCAAACCAAGGAATGACAACCTCCCACTCCTCCTACTGAGTGACAGAAGGAGTGTTTGACAGGACAGAGTCCCGCCTTCTAGGGTTGTCACGATACAAGAATTTCTAACTTTGATACAATACCCAGGAAAATATCGATATTCAATACCATTTTCGATGCAAAGGGGAAAAAGGGAAAAAAGGGGAAAAAAAGGACAACACATTAAGAGGCATAAAAATAGATTTTTAATATTAATATTAAAAATCAATTTTCAATAAAAAAAAAAGAATATTGAAAACAATATTTTAAAGTTGTCTGAGATCAAAGAACACATTTTTGATTGACAGGTGTCGATCGCCGTCATGATTTGCTCTTTTTTATTGAGGGGAGTGGGCGTATACTGTACAAGCATGTTAAACATCAAAGGCCCTCTTTACACCTTGCATTAACATGCGTTTTGGGAGATCGGATTGCAATCGGATAGTGCTTGACCACATGAAAGTACAGGTGTAAATGCACCCAAGACGCATTGAGGACGGATTGTGATCCGATCGGCCAAACCACCTCCGGAGGTGGTCAGGGACGCATTCTGACCACATTGGACACAAGTGTAAATGCAATCGCGTTTTCAATCCACATACAATAACTACGTGGGCGGAAATACGTAATCGCGCCGACTTTCGTCTTCGGCATTCCAGTTGTTGAAGACAGCTTCTTCCCCCGCTTCCAAAAGCAAGCATGCGAATTTATGGTTTCTGCGCCCGGTGTTCGCGGTGTTCACGGCAAGACCGTTCTCTCCGCAGAGGCACAGCATTTCATGGTAAATGCCGTAGCAGCGCGGTGTTCAAGGAGAGCGCAGAATCTCCTCCTATTGTCCATTTTTGCCGGTTGTCAGCTGTCACTTGGCTGTCACTCGATTACACTTACTTCCCTGGTAACCAACTAACATAGCAACCATTAACCAATCACAGCCTCTGAACTGATTGCGGTGTTTGCGGAGGCCTCCACAGAGTTTCATTTTTTGAGAGGAGCGCGGAGCCACAGACCCCCTGCGGAGCTCCGCACGCGCCGCACAGACCCTCCGCACCGCGAAAACCAGGCACACCACAGAAACCATAGTCCATAGCGCGGCTTCACAGATGGGTATCATCTTTTTTTTTTTTTTTGGACCCATGCAAACGAGAGGAGGATGTGACGTTCGGTTGTTTGAGCTGGACAAGTGATCGGATCTCAACGTGCCACGGCTGACCAATGGTGTAACTAACTCCGCTGCAGACTGCTAATACAGAATAATAGTCCATACATCCATACTGATCGTTCCAGCGCGTCCCGTCTCTCTCTCCACCGCTGTCGTCTCCACCGCGCCCACGGCCCGCATTGATCCTCCCGATCCAAGCGCCAGGTGTTCTAGTACCCATCGGTGTCGAAAACGCTGTTCACCGGACACCCGCTGATGCATCGTCGTGCGCCGAAATCTCGGCCGGATCACCGGGAACAAATCGGCGCCCAGCTAGTGCCACTGGCCGGAACCGTGGCCCCGGGAAGGTTGGAAATAAGCCCTCGGCGTGGTGAAACCTCCATGCTTGTTTGTGTCTCTCTCTCCCCCGACAGAACAGAGGACTTCAGGTGGACTGAGCTCGCGCATATGCATCGACATAAACGGTGATATGATATAATTGTATAGATTCTACTTTAGCTTCAGCTTACATGCATGATATTGGTCAGCCTGCTTACTGTGTGGGAGAAACGGGCTCCTGATCTCAGCGGAGAGACAAGATGGCGGAGAAAACGAAACTTAAATTTCTGGCTCTGTGATCCTATGATGTGCCACGTGCCACGTGCCACGTGCCACGGCCGATCAATGGTGTAACTTGATCACTCAGTCACTCAGTCAGTCAGTCACTCAGTCAGTCAGTCAGTCAGTCAGTCAGTCAGTGACAGACATTCGCGTTTGTAGGGCTGGCCCCGCTGTTGCGGTCCAGCCAAAAAACACAGTCACAGAGACAGAAACTAGTTGCTCAATATCCGACAACGTAGGGGGAAATCCCGGCCCAATGAGAGAGACAGATGGACGGACAGACAGACACATGCACGCTTCTCCATAACGTACTTACACAGCAGATTACCCCTGCTCTAGTCATGAGCCTATCAGAACGCTTTTAGCTTGTTGAAGCAACAGAGATAGAATTAGGGGATTATTATTGACAATGATTTTAAATCGGACATTTGAACGTCTGGTCGACCCTTCTGGCCAGACTCGGACAATTCATCTGAAAACCGGACAGTCTGGTCGAAAACCGCGGGCATCTGGCTTATGGATTATGTTAGCTAGCTCTATGTAGCTTGGTTAGCTAAACTAAAACGGCTACTGTGCAGGGTACATTAACATTTATGATAAATGGTTAATGCTTCAGTGATGTTGAAACGGGAGCTTTGGCTAACCTGTCGAAATTCTTTATAAAGACTGGCGTGTCGGTCCTTAAGTTGCTTCACAAAGTTTGACATGTTGCCCCCCTTCGTTGGCACCACTCTGTAGCATTGTTTGCTGACTGAGGCAACAACAACCCAGCTGACTGCTAGTGAGAGGGGCTGTGGGCAGCGGTGCGGGGTGTGTGTGTGTGTGTGTGTCCGTGTGTGTGGCTAGTAGAGGTGGAGATTGTTCATTAAAAGAAAGCACTGCTGGTATCGATACTGTTGCAAATGAGTATTGTATCCGTTTCAATTTTTTAGTATCGAAGTATCGATATTTTTGACAACCCTATCGTCTTCTGCCTCAGACTTCTCCTCATTGGTCAGATGGGTTTCCATATTTCACTTGAGAATAGTGAGGAATGGGGCTACTTCTGTTTCTGAGATTCTGACTTATCCTGCTCCTCTTTGGCCACCAAACATGCTGATTAATTTGTAGGCTATTACTTCTAAATAATCCATAAAAGTTACCAACTGCAGCTTTAATATTTCCCGCCCAGCCATATAGGCCTACAGTAGTTTTTGAACAAACACATAAATACCTGTAACTTATGAGTGGCGATTTTCAGTAATATGAGATCACAGGTGCACCTTTAACTGATATTTTACAGCTGACTCGGCCAATCAGAACCGAGGAGCGGAACTATACATTTATAAGACATGAATATTAACATTGTCGTGAGCAGTTGAGGCTCCTTACATGGCGTCTGCCTCCCCACCGTCCTTTCCGGTTTCGTGCGTCTTTCTCCTCCTTTTTCTGTGTATTATTCCAGTTGCGACCAAAGAGCTTTGCCGGTTGGGACCGAGTGCACGCTGACGTCACCAAACTTATCCAGCAGCTGTGGCGAGATGAGGGGAGAGAGAGAATGAGAGAGAGGTTGATGTGGAGCGCGCAGGACCGTGGGGTTTTTAACGGGACACTTTGGACTTCATCTTGCGCCAGTGAGGGTAAGTAAAAGCAACGTCTTTTGTGCTGTTTTTGGAGTACTGAAATGCTTTTTTTGTTTTTCAACTGTTTGGAGTTGGCTGTCGAGTCTCTCGTCTGCTGCAAACATTTCTTTTGTTTATTGCTCCGCTCACTTTCCGCCGCCTCACTTCGCTGCGCGGTGTTCTCTGTCAACAAAAGTCCAAGTTGACATTACAGCATCTAAAATATGCCTTTATATTCTATTTGGTCCTTGAGTCTTTTTTTGCATTACATTCACTCTTGAATAAACGGGAAACTTTGTTGCGCAATTAAGTTTCTGCTCGTGCAAGGTGGACTCGATCTGAAGTAACGTTACGTCCAGTTTGCTTTTCTCCGTCGGAAATGCTGCAGTTTTGTCCACTTGTCACTTTTAACCAAACTGATTGAAGGCCAGCATAGGCTATTATGTCCTCATTTTGATCCTTTATTGCTTTTTGACTGATCGGGTTTTACCAACAAACACTTGACCTAGTCATTTGCCTTTGCGGTAACGTTTAAGCTTCTGTATCCTATTTTACATGGAGTAGTCTAATTAATGATGGAGATACACATGGGATACAATAAACAAATGCACATTACTTAGACTACAGTGTATATTATAATGACAACGAGAACGCTGCTGATTCAAATGCATCTTCGTATTCTTGAGCAATGACACCCTTGCATGTTATAGCCTACCGGTTTCGTTTGGGACACTACTTTTGAGTTTTTTCTTCGTATTTGCCTTGCGTATAATGTATGAGCTGTGTGTGTGTGTGTGTGTGTGTGTGTGTGTGTGTGTATATAAAATGTAAGGCAGTTGGGATGCTTATAGGGCATCGGTTTTGTTTGGGTTTTTTTCCACAGAGAAGAGAGGAATATGGGAGGTTTTCAGTGAGTGACACTCACCATGGGGAGAACATGTTCAAAATGATGCAACAGATTATGTCCTGGTTGTCAAAATGAACCGGGATCTATTTAAGGACTTACTGGGCCAAAAGAGACTGTGTTCTCTCTCATTTTCACTTGTCAGATATTCAAGATACACAATTATTTTTTTACATTAGTAGTGGATTGGGGATTCAGTGTGACTGCAATAGGTTTCTGAATTGTACTAAAGCAAAGAATGATGTGCCCCTTTCCTGGAGGATAGATGGATCAGCTTCTGCCTGTCTACTTCTTGTTTCTGTCTCATACTATTCTTGGGTGATGAGTTGTTATTTACGAAGATTGTGAAACAGAGGTTTTGGGGAGATTTGTTGCCATCAGCAATAACCATTATTTCACAAACGACTTCCTCAACTCCAGTCTGCCTCTTCCACATCCATTGAGCAGCATTATGCAAAAGCTCTGAAAACCATTAGCCTGGATTTTTTTCCAGCAACCTGGCTACAGTAATTGAAAAGCATCTCCACGAGGCTCCTCTGTGCGGAGCATTGATGCGCTCATATTGTGAATATGCAAACCCATTTTCCAAATCAGCGCAAATTAGCCTTGAGGCTTGGAAGATTAAATTGCAATCCAGGACAGCATTTTCTAGTTTCCCAGCAATTTGCCAGGACAACATGGTAGAAGAAAGCACAAGTGTTCACGGAAATCAGATTTCAAGCAGAGTCAAATTTAAGGTGATAAAAATGAGGTGACCAAGTATTAAAACGATTCTTGACACCCAGTGAGTTGCCACCCTGTGCTTTACTGTGTTGGATGGGCATTCTGCACACCACTTTGCTTTGTATTGAGTGATGCAGAAATCTGTGAAGATTGTGCTTGAAATGTGTCACCACTACGATATGTTGGATCTGTCTGCTACTTGCTCGAAGTGTGAGGCACTAGAAAAAGATTCATTTGTCAAGTGGGCAAAACAGAACTTGGATTTTAAAGGTACAGGACACATTTCAGGCTTCCTGCTCACAGGCTAAAGAATCCAACCAAATAGCAAAATAATAAAGACCTTAAATTAACTTTATGAGCAGAGGTTGCTAACTATTTTGTATCCCAAACCTGGTTTGTAGCTACATTTTGCTAAGATGCCATTGAGTGTCATTTGTGACCAAATGCCACAAACCCAGGTGCATTTAACTTTACAGGAGACCCATCAGGAAAAGTGGGAACTAAAAGAAAATGTATGATGAAAATGCATCTTTTTGATTTAATGAATCAATCTTTAGTAATATAAAGTCCTGAATAATGAAAACATACTATATTGATATAACATTTAAGAGGACAAATTACTTGGAAATAGCATATATACACTTATAGATTGCCTACCCATCCAAATGGACAATATTTTTAGATTTTAGATAATCAGATAACCAAATTTGTTTGTGTTTTTGTGAGCCTCGTCTTTGCTCTCTCTGCTGTCAAATGATTGTAAAATAGTAAACATCAACAAATGTAATGCCAACACCCATGAAAACAGACTGTTGACATCACTAGCAAGTTAGCTGTAGCCCACAGGTACCCGGATGTGTGTTTCTTGTGTGTTTCTATGAGACAGGCTGGTCGGATGTGGCTTGCTTTATGATTCACTTGGGGAGATCATTGGCTTGGGAGGCTAACAAGGTGTTGTCACTGGTGTTTCCTCTTGATATGCTCACATCAGTCACTCGCTTTGCTTGAAGTAGCGAGGCAGGAGGAGGCATCTGCTGTGCATTTTTGATTTCAGGAACACATCTGTATGACAGCACAAGCTCAAAATATAGCTGGCTTTGACATGTGCTGAATGTATATTTATAGAGTAATGTCCCCTTGCACTGTATGTGTGGTCCTCTTGTCCCCTGCAGCATGTCAGTACCAGCATGATATTGCTGAATATGCTGTCAATATGTCTCTGCACCAGAGCTTCTAAGACAAATTTGTCCTTGCAGAATAAAGTGATTCTGATTCCGATTTTAGGTTTGACATATTGACTGATCACATCTGTAAAACGACTCTATCTAGGCACATTAGGGAGCTGGTTAAGAAATTCAAAATGTCTCTACCGTACCGTCGACAGCATACATGTTTATCACTCACAGCCTGTCCTCAGAAGTTTCAGCAGACACTCCCATCTATCGGTGCAAGATCACAGAGTGACTGATAACATCATTACTATCAGCCCATGCTCCCTATTCCTCACTGTCACCAAAAACTCTATTACAACAGGTTCATCTTTCCACCTAGAGCTGTTGGTTGTCAGATCGTTGGGAGGCTGACATGATTTCAACATCATACACAGAAATACTGTTCGGAAATACGAACAGTTAGTCATCCGCTATGAAAATTGCAGCTATTACCGCTATAATCGAAATGGAGAAGAAAGACTTCAGGGCTTTTGTTTAGTGGCTAAATCTTCATATCATCATGTCCATGCCAAAAAAAAATGCTTATGATGTAAGCGTATCAGTGAGTTGCCTAAGTCAAGATAATTAATATTTTTGTCTTGCTTGGCTGGGGCGTTGACTCTCACAAATGTCAAAGCCTTGGGTCTCACCATCGCTGTGATTGAATTAATCCTCTCAGCACTTATTACATATCTCAATTAATCATAGGCTCTTGCAAATGAGACAGCTGAAGCTGCGATCATGTTCCCGCCTATACTCCACACTCATGTCCTGTTTCCTTTGTCTTAGTTTTTCTTGGATGAGGTGGGTATTGTTTTGTTGAATAAAGGCTCCTCTCCAGCACTGATGAAGCTCCTTTGTTGTTCATGCAGTGTGTCAATCTGGAACTATATTAAGAGCCATGTGAGCCCAAGAATTGCAGGAGGAAAAAAAAAAAATTAAATACAGCTAAAGTCCCAGGCACTTAAAAAGGTATTTTTGCATTCAGGGCTTTGATGTCTCAATTGAAAATAGCACTTGTGTGCTGCTCTCTTCTGCATAAATCATTTTAATATGCCCACGCAGCTAACCAAAAGGGTGGTATAATAATGTACAATACTAAAAAAAACATTAGTATGAAACCAGCACGGTACTGCTCCTCCAAGTCTATTTCAATAAAATGTGCAGTTATAGCTATGGAAAGAAATTAAAATATGTTGTTGTTGAATATGTTGTTGAAAGTCCATGACCTCACACTAAAGGTAAATTATTGATTATAATAAAGAATCTTATAATCTAAGTAGACAATTGTTGTACATTGAACTCTGAAAGTCTCATTGGTGTTGCACCAAAACAAACAGCTAAGCCACTGCCTCCCCCACAAGTCTTAACTGCCACTCTGTAAAGCAGAGATATTCAATTAAATCTGAAAAGGACTCACACATTTCCTAGAAAACAAAGGTCTGGATTATCGGCATAGTTATAAACTTAGAATTGTTCATATTTTATGATGCATGGTTATTGTTCGACTACATTCGAAAACATAAAATTAAACCACTTAGATTTGCTTCAAACAATTAGAAATGCTTTATAATTTCAACAACAATGTAGCAAAAGCAATGTGCTTTGGAGAGCCAGTGCAAAATGTTGTGGATATTTGCTACGCTGTTTTTAATTGTAATTGTTTGATTTACAAAAAAACCCAAAAAGTGCATATTTTGACAACATTAGCCAACTAAAAAACAAAAGTGGTTCTGTAATCCGAATCATGCATTCAATAAAATAACAGTAATCCAAAAAAAAACAACTGAAGTGCACATTTTCTGAACATCTGAGAGTCCAGTTATTATGACAATATGAATGACGCACTTTCCCAAGAATGTTGCTGTCACTCTGGTTTTCCCCTCTCCTTCCCTTCTCCTCCTCTACTTTCCCTCTGCCATTCAGTGAGAGAAATGAGCCTTTCTGTGTCCTGCCAATATTTTGAGCCTTGGCAAAAATGGAGTAAGTGCACTTCTCAGACACTTGTGCAGATGATCATTGGTAAGTCTAGTATGGTATCTGCAGCTTTGATGAGTTAAGTCATTTGCATAAAAGCATGCGATTGGACAAAGCGCGGCCACCGCAGGACCCTGGTGGCACTGCCAAAGCAAGTGACAAAGCTACACTAGTTCATTTGAAACTGGCTTGGAATAAATCATTGCAGTATTTTTACCTGGAACACTGTGTGGTCCGTACATCCTTTGGTGTGTCTGGATCCAGACCGCTGTGTGCCGAATAAAGGGGGGTGTAGAGGGTCATAGAGTAGAATCATCCAGCCAATACGAGAAAATTGGGCTGCATAAAATGTAGCTAAAAACCAAATACAGAATTTAAAGAGCCTGTATCATGGACATTTTTTTGTCAGGACAGACTGTTAACAGCAGTTGGACCCGCTCCCATAAAACACCAAATGAGTCGAGGGTAAATAAATCTGCCAGATGAGTGAACAGAACGAGGTGCTGGTCCTAATGAAAACTTTCAGCGTGATAAATAGACCTTCTTATTGGCCTGGTTCCTCAGACGCCACATTACAGACCAAACTGGGAATGGCTTTTCTTTAAAAATACTTCCCTTCCTTGTGTCTTAAGCAGCCTACACATACAGTAAGTGTTCTGTACATCGCTCACTGCAAAGAAGAGCGCAGGTAGGGAAGTTGGTGAGTTGATATGTCATCATGTAAGCCAAGTTTGACAACTGACATTTCCACATTGCAATACTTTTTTGCCCAAGATTGTGATATGTTTTCAGTGTGGTGTTGTAAAGTTTGCGGTATTCATTAACAGACAGGATGAGTTTTTCCTCCATTTCTTCACATCGCCTGCTTACAGAACACAGAGCTACAATCTCGATGGTAGCGCTCTGAAAGGTCAGCCTTAAACACGGGCAAAGTTGAAGTAATTTGAACTCAGACTGCAGCGGCTGGGTGGCAAACTTGGAGCAGTGTGCGTTGCCAAGGGTAGCGCTGCCGCTGAGGTGGGCGCCACTCCCCTGCCACAGGAAAACAATAGCTCAGCTAGTGCAAAGCTGTTTTGCCGCTGATCATGTGTAAGAACCTTTAGGTATGCTTGATTTAGTATGCTTAGTGCTGTGTGGGAGAGTTTGGACATTTGGGACTACTCTGTTGTTTCTATTACTTTAACAAAGAAGCTGTTAATCAAGCACACCAACCCTCAGTTTCATACTGTCACACTGTTACTGTGGCCTGCTAATCACAGAATGATGCACAGTTGTGAGCTTGACAGGTAATCTATTAATGATTATTTAACACACTGCATGTTACAACCTTATGCTACCAACCTTTTTTTAAAGATATGATATATGGATCTTCATAAAAATCCCTCAAGTTATTACGAGTTATTTTAAAATGTTTTGGATATGCCCTCTACGTAGGAAGGCTTGGCTTTTTGCCAAACCCTTGGCATTTTGATTCCCAGTGATGTAGTGGAGCTGTAAGGGCTATGGCCAGTGACACAAGAAATCACTTGACATAGATTTTAGTGTTCTGTGGCAGTGGCGAGAAGAGGCTGAACTTCCTCATGGTGAGGCCGTACCACAGTAACCAGAAAGGAAATCTGAAGCCACTGCCAATTCAGTGTTTGCTGCAGTCATGTCAACCTCCATTCAAGCTGACGTTGAAAGAGATGAGATACACGTCATGAGGAATGAATTTCAATGTGTTTGTGGCCTAAAGGTGAGGCAGTTATTTGTGTCATCTACGTTGTGTGGATTTTTCTCTCTGGGAGATCTCTACAGCTCTCCTGCATGCTGCTGTTCGAGCCTTCTTCTTTGATGTACCGTGTGCGCTACATAGTTATGCCCTCAATATGTCAGTACACTTAATTTGCACATGACTTGTGTGAAATATACACTTACCCTTGAGTGTACATCTTTGACAGATATTTCAATCAAATAGGTAATAATCATTTTAAAATGCTGTTCCAGTTCTATTAGAGCATGTCACTGGACAGTAATTGGAAGCAGTATTTGAATTGTGTGAATCTACAAGTTTGAATGACCCTATTCTCCTCAAAGTAGAACTTCAGTCAGCCTCCATAATCACTTACCATCGTCCATTAAAAGTTAGGTGCCAAGATTGCTTTTGTATTCATTACCAGCTGTTGCCCATTGACATTTTGTAGAAATGTCTCTCGCTGTCTCTGTGATAGGTCAGATTGATCTTGTAAGTAAATCACAACTGAGACAAGGGAAGTCAATGACTGAACATTTGTGAGCAGACTGAGATGATGAGAAGAGCATTACCATCACCTTCACTGCTGTGTTGGTTGCAAACTGTGTCTTTAGCTTCGCTCTAATGTGTCGAGGCAAATCACAACAATGGAGCTGACTTAGAGTGGTTGGCTACAATGTTGTTTGGCATTATTTGAAAACCTTAATTTGGTCTCTGCACTCAGGCGTCCTTGTGGCTCGGTGGGCTGGGGTGCATGCCATGTGCTGTCTCTTACTCTCTGTTTGTCTGTCAGGCTTTTCCATCCTTCCTGTCTTGGCCCATTGTGTACCATTTATAAAGCAGAAATGGCATTAAAAAGTAATGCTTAAAAGCTTTTTCACTTGTAATTTGTCATACAGTTTGAGATGTTTGCCTGTGAATGTCTTAGAGCATGGCTTTAAATCGATTATCTTTTGCTTTATCCACCCAGTGTGCCATTTTAGCCTCATTTTAAAGAACTTGGGTGAGCGCTAACATATAGAGTAATGTAATTTAGTGACATGAATCTGTGACTTGTGCGTTGTTTTGTGTCACAGAAGGGCGGGCCTTATCTGCATTTCAGCGAGGTTTGCTTGTCAGTGTTCAGGCATGGATAAGGTTATAGAGTACATTTTGATTAATGAAATTGTCTGTGTAATGTAATATGCTGATGAATGTGCTTCTGCTTTTCTAATGGGATGAGAAACATGCCGTCTCACAATTAGCTCTCTTAGCTATCAAATTTTGATAGTGATGGTTACTATATTTAGCCACAGCAGACACTTGGTCTGAATGCTAAATGAGTTTGCAGTTTGAAGTTCCTTCATCCTTGCCCACAAGTCCTCATGATGGCTCCCAGACATATTTAGGGAAGCTGACCTCTCATTTTTCCGTGTAAATCGATGATGCTAACTGTTTTAAGAAACCATCACCTCTGCATGTTGATGCATATTCTTGGCTTATGATTAAATTCCTCTGAATCAAGGTTGTTCTCCCACTCTGTTTTCATCCAGTTCTGTCAAGGCCTGTGTGGCAGCTTATTTGACTCATGGCTTGCCCGGACTGGATTGTACAATAAAGCCATCCACTCAGTCATCAAGCACTCTCTTCACTGTCAGTTTGCTCAAACACTAAACCAAAACACTTGCCGCTTAAAGTAAAAGGATCTAGCAAATAAGTCACTGCGGCAACCAAGCAAAACAAAAGGGCTTCACGACGGTTCTAAAAGACAACCACAGGGCAGCGACTGAGAAGTACAAGTAACTAAAACTTAAAAGACTGACTGTTGCACTTCTGAAAATGGGGGTTTTCACTCTTTTTTTTCTCATGTCTTTAGATCTCTTGTTCATTCATTGTCTTTACCTGCTTACACTACCAGTCAAAAGTTTGGACACACCTGATTGAATGTACTATGTTTTTCATTCTCTTAAAGCCATTTTGATCTAAAGGCTTATGCTTAAATGCTTGAAATTTGTTTCTTAGACAAATATAAATAGTGAAGTTGATGCCTATGTGTGAATTTCTTTCCAAAGCCTTTGCCTTTCCATCAAGGCAAAGGGCGGCTACTTTAAAGAATCTAAAATATAAGATAATTTTGATTTGTTTAACACTTTTTTGGTCACTGCATAATTCCATTTGTGTTATTTCATAGTTTTGACGTCTTAACTATTATTCTAAAATGTGAAAAATAGTAAAAATAAAGAAAAATGCACGTGCCCAAACTTTTGACTGGTAGTGTATTCCTTGTCAGGGTCACGGCGGGGCTGCAGCCTATCCCAGCATGCATTGGCAGCTAGACGCCCTTGACAGGTTGCCAGTCCATCACAGAGCTAACACATGCAGACAGACAATCATGTTCATACCTACGGGCAATTTTAGAGTCTCCAATCCACCTGACTTGCATGTCATTAGAATATTGGGAGGAAACTGGAGCACCCTGAGGAAACCCATGTGAACTCCACACAGAGAGGGCAGAGGGGTGGGGGTGGGTGGTGGCGGGGAGCGGATGTGCTGCCCTACATCTCTTGTTTCAGACAGAGTCAAATTTATTACCGAGCAACACAGCGCGGAGCAGATAAAAGCATCAGATATCTTCATTTCATCATCCCCTCGCAGATTCTGTTCAGCTTTGCAGAAGTTGACGGGCGGCACTCTGTCTGTCTGGCGGCTCCGAACCCGGCAAAGCAGACAAGGGGGCGACAGACTGGCACTGCCGGCACTGGTATCCCAATTTGTCTGAGGCATGATGAGGCATGTCTTCATGATCCAGCCCCTCCCAAAGAAGCCACTGGCACACGCCTCTCCAAGGCTTCCCAAGTTAATGCAAGAAGTCATCACATTGTGAGCGGAAACTGATCGCTTTTTATGGCTTTTTTTATTTCTATAATGAGCACCATCCATTTCAAGGGGCAGGCCCCGACGCTTTGCGGCTGACATTTTTCGTCCCTTTTTGACAACGTGACGACATTATCCTCCTCCTCGTAACGGATTGGCAGGAGTTATCTGTGTTTTATTGGTATTGTTTAGGGCTTTAGTGGGAAGGCTGGTTTTTCTGTTTTTTTTTTTGTTCATCCTCCTATGTGTAGTGAGACTGCATATCTCATCGTAGCAGGCCTGAAATGGCTATTTATGTGTTGTAGATGTTTTGCCAAGGCTGCAGTCCCCCACACATACTTATCCCCCACAAGTACATTATTCATTTTCTTCTACCCTATCAGCCTGGAAGCTTCCTCCATAAAGTTCATTCACATTAAAACTAATTAGATTAATTGGGGCCCATTACAATGCTGCCTCCTTGTGCCAATACAGTCAGGATTTTGGTATTGTACCTATGCTGTTGTCTGTAATCCAAGTTGACTACAACACGTTCCTGCTTTATATCTTTGACATATACTTGGCTGTCTCAATTAAAAGTCACTTTTCTCAGAAAGTTTATTTTAGTTCTTGAACTCTTTTATGATCATGACCCTCTTTGCAGTGTAATCCAATTATTATTAACTCATTATTATTGTTCATTGTTGACTTTTACATAATGTTTTGCATAAAGTGAAATGTTTGGGCTTAATATTTTTCAGCAGCATTGCTAGCCAAATGCTTGGGACCAGCCACAGTTTTTTAACCACAATTGTTAGCCCTGATTTGGTGCCAGTATCAGTTTTCCAGATTGAGATCTGGTCTGGGCAGATTTTCGACTGGAGAGATGACAGTTGGATCAGATTGTATTCATTGTAAGTGGGTAAACAGTTTGCTTCCTGATTGAGCTTGTAGAATTGGCTGTTGCCTATCAGATAAATTCAAACTTGTTTGATTTTGATGGCTCCAATCTAGGAAAATGTGGATTGGCAGAAAGGGTTTGTGGCACATTTGATAATCAGCGACTTTTTGTGAGTTGAGCTCTCATAAAAGAATGCATGGCAAATTAATAGTCATGATACAGTATACTACTTGTCTTAATGGTTACAAAGTGCTGCAAGATGAAAGGAAACCCACCAAGATACAGGATCAACAATCATATAACTTGATGTCTTGTACTGCTTGACTCCATTAACCCCCATAGCTTATTAAAGCCTAGTCGGCACAACAAGTTAACAACACTAATGCACTAACACATGATGAGCATGAGCTCATACAACAGTGTAAGAAAGAGATTATAATAAATGAGATTTCTGTTGTCTTAAACCACATTTGAAAATAATGGTTTCTTGGGCAAGTTGCTCAAAAGAAGCCCAGATCACTAGAGGAGTTGTTTAGATCATCAGGACATTCAAATTTTCTTGACTAACTTTCCTTGGCTTGTAGATTTAGGCTTGTCACATTTCAGATCAAGTGATTTAGATTTTTTGGATATTATTATGTTTTGTGATTGTTGTGGATCCCCTCCGGTTTGATAAGTTTATTGTAGCCTCATTTCCTAATAGGTGCACCTTTCTGGTATAGCATCACCAAAAAAACTGAAAAGACCAGTTATTCAGCATGAAATACGCTTAGGTTTCACAGTCTTATTAGGATTAAAATGTTGTAGTCTCTTTGAAACTAAAGATATTTCCTCTGGGTTGTTGGGTGCCCCTTATAGCTCACAAAATATCTGAGTGGTTTCTTTTTTTGTGTGTGAAGTATTATCGTGGTATTAAAAGTTTTTGATATGCCTTCATTTCCCGCTTTGATTGCACTATTTGTACATCATTTGTTTGAGTGGCATTATAGTGGAATTATAACTTAATCCTCTCAGGGCAACAACTTGTCATATTCTGCTGAGCTCAGAGCTCAATTTTTGCCTGCAAAATGTCCATTCCCTCTGAGATTTTTTAGCATAAATTTGACCTTTTAAATGTGATTTTCCTCATCAGCAAAAAAAAACCCCAGAAATAAACATCTGATATATGGAATATCCTCCCAAATAGCATCATATAGTCTAGAAGGTATAAGAGAAAATCCCTCCTACATTAGAATTTGCTGGGAAAATTCACAGCTTTCCTTTGATCAGTTTAATCACCATTGGCTAACATGAGCAACTCTTTTCCGAAGCTAGATTTGCCAGAACCAAGACTCTGAACCAAGATACCTTTTGGAGCTGGTTTTTGACAGTGCAGCGGAGGCAGACTTTCGTTCCAAAAATGATCATTTCATTCAACTGTCGTTCTAAATGGATACTGTCAAAGTGATGAATTGATCTCCTCTTAATTATTTATGGAGAGCCTGCAGAGTGTGTTGCTTGATTACAGCACAAGATTGGCGATCTTGTTTCTCTTGTTTCTAGCTTCAGGGGATACTACATCTTGACTAAACATTCTGAAGTTTTAGGAGTATTAATAGTAAGTAAATTCTCTCTGAACCTTTGCTTCAAAGAAAGCCTGAATCTGTGAACTCTTTACTTTTTGTGTTCACCTGTTACCTTTGGGGACATTTGAAAAGCCCTAAAGTGTAAGAAGGAATGGAGGGCACAATATCAAGAAAAGTTGTATCATAGACCTTTGTGCATGGAACTATGGAGAGTCCCCATTAATATTTCAATTTAATAGGCCCTTTTCATATCGTCATGGTAACAGCTTCCTTGCTGAGAAACCGGTGCATCACAACTTCTGTGGCAAGTTACTTTCTTGTAACTTATTGACAGACCAATCCAACAAAGACAACAAAAACAACAAAATTGTAATGGTTACTAGCACTAAATACACAATGTAACAAATAAATGTAACTAAACATTTTGGGCAGATTGTGGAGCGATTTTTGAGAAACCGGTGCATTACAACTTTGAACAGAATGTGAAAAGGGCTTATTAATAAAGGACTAACTTCAAACGTGCTGTGTTCTGCATTTAGCTATGCACCGAATCCTCTCCTTCTGAAAAATGATCCTCCTGATGCATTCCATGTGGGTAAATAAGTTGACAAAGTTTAATCCTCCTCCCTCTCAGTACTTTAATCATCAGGGGAATCATTGGGGGGGGGGGAAGTCTTAGCAAACATGAGTGACACATTCTTAATCGAAAAGCAGACTCCAAACCCCCAGCACATCCTGACATTTTATTAGGAGCAAAGTAACACAGCCTTTTTCTCTGCATATTTAACGCTAGCCTTAAAAAAAAGGATACAGATTTGTGCTATTAACCTAGCTCACAAGAGAATGGCACTGTTAAACTTACTTTTGAGGCAAATGAGCTGTGAAACATACGTTTTTTAGATCTGAGCTTAATACTGCGGCTCCTGGCTGTGTGGAGGACTAATGACATGCGGGAAAGTTAAAGCAGCCAGGCTACTTTGCAGTTTGGTGGCCTTGAAAGTTTGAAGGACTTTACCTGTACACCTGATATTAATTTGGGCAAACTGGGTGAATCTGCTGCATTTCAATTAGGAAGGATGGGATACTTTTCTCAGTTGTAGCCCCAATTTGTGATTTAGGTTTTTATATAAAAATCTTGCCTTAGTGCAGCTTTAAAGGACAATATTGAATCATATGCAGACAAAAAGGGCAGAGCATTTGAGAAGCAGTTTCTTCACTAATCTAATTAAGACCCTGTCAGACTATGGGGAGAACGGGGTCAGTTAGCTGGTCAGAGCAGGTATTGACTCGCTGGTGTCTGAAGCTGGTCAGACCTCTCTGGCTCTGCTCCAGTAGACATTGTTGTCCTGCTGAGAGACTGTTTTGGCAGCAGCTGATTGTGGAGAGACGGCTCAGCTCCAAAGCTAAGATGGTCATAACTTAAAAATCTCTCTCTCTCTCTCTCTCTCTCTCTCTCTCTCTCTCTCTCTCTCTCTCTCTCTCTCTCTCTCTCTCTCTCTCTCCTCTCTCTCTCTCTCTCTCTCTCTCTCTCTCTCTCTCTCTCTCTCTCTCTCTCTCTCTCTTTTCTCTCTCTTCTCTCTTTCTCTTTCTCTTTCTCTCAAATTCAAGTATGCTTTATTGGCATGACAGGAAAGAAACCGAGGAAAGAAACAGGAAATGTTGCCAAAGCTGTACAGTACATCACTTACAGATTGACATTTTCACATTAAAATTCCTTCCCCCTTGTATCAGTGTGTGTGTATTTCAGTGCCTGGACAGTGTAGGCTCTGTCTTGCTGTGTATTCAGCTACCATACTTAGACCCTTCACCATATAGTAAGTATCAGTAGTTTTAGGTATAAATAATGAATGTTTGTGAAGAAACAATCCAATAAATGTAACGTACAAAAATAGAATAGAATATAATGATATACTAATGATAATATCAACAATAATAAAATATAAACTTTTAATAAGGGAAATGAAAATGCTTTCAAATTCTGTACAAGATTTACAAGTCTTAATTGATGACATGTGAGGACAAACTGTAGTCCGCATGGGTTTGTGTGTTTTCTCCCCAGGATACAGATTTTTTTTCTTCATGTGAGAGATCATGGAATATTTTTAAATTTAGGGAAATAGCACAAGAGCAAGAAATGTTGTTCATTCTCTCTCTCTCTCTCTGTCTGTCTCTTTCTCTCTCTGTCTCTCCCTCTCTGTCTGTCTCTCTCTCTCTCTCTCTCTCTCTCTCTCTCTCTCTCTCTCTCTCTCTCTCTCTCTCTCTCTCTCTCTCATAATTACCAGCTCTGTGGAGACTTTATTTTTAGTCTCACAGCGTGTGCCTCATTGTTAAATAACTGCAGATCTGCAGTTTCACATTTTACATTGTGGACGCTCCTCAGGGTGCTTTTCTGGTAGAAGGTAAACAGGCCTCTTTTGCGTTTTGTTTTCCACAGTGGATCAGTGTTGAGATAGCACAGCACTGTGGGACATTTGTTTGAGGAAAGGTTGTATACTGGAATTTTTCAGGATATTTTTCCATCACAGGAATCCATAATCTATTTGGTGGACTTCATGTTATCTATATAATTTGACATAACCAATATCAACATGAAAATGGATCGCAAAAGCTCTTCTCAGTACTTCAAACAACAGTCTACTGGGCTTTTGTGAGAGGATTGTTGTTGGAGGCACTTAAGCAGTTGTTTGCATTTTTGTACCACTAACTGATGCTGTATTGGTCTCTACTTGACATGAACAGAAGTCTTATGTAGAAAAGATGAAACCACCTCTATTGTTATTAAGTTGTTGCACACATAAATCCAGAGAAGGATTTGGATCCTCTTATTCTCATTATCAAGGGGTATGCTTGTGGCAAAGTGTGGCTTTTCCTAGATATGCTTGTTTTTGCAGCTTTGTAAAGTCGAGTTCCTGGCCTGAGGGTCATAACAGCCTCTGCAATTTAGTGGGCACTTTAATCCAAAGCACCTTACAGTGCTTTGGGTGCATAAAGCACCTTACAGTGCTTTGGGTGGATACATTTTAGGTAGGGATGCACGATCAATCGGCCACCACCCATCATTATCGACCGATAAACGTTCTCAATAGGTCATCAGTGGACAAGCACCATTTCAACTGCCTGGTCATGAAAGACATCAAATATATAATGTCAAAAATTATAAATAATGTAAAAAAACATGTTTCTAATATACACTACCAGTCAAAAGTATGGACACACCACATAACTTCTTTACTATTTTCCACATTTCTCTCTCTCCCCTGACAGAACAGAGGGCTTCAGGTGGACTGAGCTTGCGCTTATGCATCGAAATAAACGGTGATATGATATAATTGTATAGATTCTACTTTAGCTTCAGCTTACATGCATGATATTGGTCAGCCTGCTTACTGTGTGGGAGAAACAGGCTCCTGATCTCAGCGGAGAGACAAGATGGCGGAGAAAATGAAACTTAAATTTCTGGCTCTGTGATGCTATGATGTGCCACGTGCCACGGCCGACCAATGGTGTAACTTGATCACTCAGTCAGTCAGTCAGTCAGTCAGTCAGTCAGTCAGTGACAGACATTCGCGTTTGTAGGGCTGGCCCCACTGTTGCGGTCCAGCCAAAAACATTCAATCAGGTGTGTCCAAACTTTTGACTGGTAGTGTATGATTAGAAATAGTTTGTGTTGTATTGGACAGAAGGCATAGCCTATGCTGCCTCAATGGTAACGTTTTTAATGAGCTACCGGTGGCAAGAGGCCAGTCATACAGCCTTAAGAACAATATTAAGCACAGTGATATTTAAATTTCAAGTGTTCATGCTTACTGTGCACTTTCACATGTTAATAGAAAGTTTGGGTAAAGTGCATGATTTCAGTCAGCGATCAGATTGGCTATCGGCCAATAACACTTACAAAATCAGTAATCTGAATCAGCCCCACAAAATCTCATGAGCGTATCACTAAGTTTAGCATGTGTGGCCTTAGTGCCACAACTGACTCTCTCCACCCTCGAGGCGGCTGGAGGAGCTGAGGTTGTTGAGGCGCTTCCTTCTATTCTTTTCTGCAGTTTCCAGGTTTTGATGTCCATGCTTTCTCAGGACATTTGATCTGGCCCTTTAAGTAGTTATGAAGTCGACATTGGTTTGGTTCCTCTGACTAGGCTTACTTTAAAGTCTAGCCTTGAGCGTTATTTTGTGTTGGATGCGTACATGGCCTGCCCAGTGTAGTTGCAGAAGAGGATGGTCAGCTCGCTGCCGGGTATCTCTGCCCTCTGCTGAATCACAGTTAAGAGTTAGAGGTCCTGTCCACCAGCTTCAGTTAGGGAGCACAAATATTGTTGCTTACTTGGAGGATAACAAAATGAATAATATAAGAAGTAATGGTATTTGTAAATCAAATACTGGCAATATTTGACATCATGTATCAATTTTGAATGTAAATGCTTATTAGGATAATGGATAAGTTAGCTAGTTTTTCATGGCAATCTGTTACGATTTCCTCCTCATACTGCAAATCTCCAAATGGTAAAAAATATATTTGTCAGAATCTTTTGTCCAAATTAAATCCTCACTGAAGTGGGGTACCTGTTTGAAGAGTTTATATTTTTGAAAGATTCTTGATTAAATTCAAAATCCACGGATATATGTTTAAATAAAGAGATATTTTTCATACTCGCCCCTCTTCTTTTGCTCTATCCAGCTCATCAGTTTGTGTGGTGGGTTGGGTTTGGAATGCTTGTTTGGCAGTATGGCCCAAAATGAGGCCAGCAAGGAAATCTAGTGTGTAATTGCAGCACTAACAGCACTCCGAGTTAGCTCTTTGTGCAGGAGCTGAGATACAGACCTAGAGGGTGCCTCCTCCGAGATTGTTGATGGAAGCTTGGCTGGATGCAGCCAGTGTGGCCGGCCGCCACGGCAGCTGAGATGATTCCCCAGGGAGGAATTATAAAATGAAATTGTCGCTGAATTATATGCTCTCTTTTCCACAGACCGAAGATGTAATGGCTCCTCCCGTGTTGCAGTCTGTCTCTCCGTCTACCCCACACCTTAATCTTGGCCTTCATTTGTTCAATACAGGTTCATAAATAAAAGGAAGAGCAAAAGGAATTTATGCATTTCTGCATTTTGTGGGGAAAGAAAATGTTTAGGCTACATACTGTGCATCTGTCATAACTATCTCTGACTTATTCAGCCAGGTTCACTGGCAGGTGGATGACATAAACATCCTTCATAAAGTCATATGGCATAAACCTCTGCCCTCCTGGGAAACCCGATAAAATAAATCAAACTTATACGTTGGCCTCTTGGCGCTGGTGTAGAATATAGCCTTATTATAAGCAGTTGATATTGTGTGAAAAAACAAATTTTGCAAAAACACAAATAACCACAATATGTGAAAGTTTTAATGATTTTTTTCAGCTGCCTTTCATGGCAGAATCAGAAACTACCTTCTCAAAACATCTGCAGTGGCTGTAAAAAAAATAGTTAGTGTCACCCTTGGCATGATTAATGTGAAGCACTAACTCATTTTAAAGAGCATTTCACCCATAATATACCACAATATCCTGAACTGAAAATGATAATGATGCATCAAATTATGCACATAATCCCATCCTGCATAATTAAGATAGCTGTTTTATTTACACATTGGGAATGTGTTTTCACCTTTTTTTTTCTCTTTTCACCTGGCTCTGCAAGGCTCCAGGCTAATGTTTCCAACATTTTTAGTTTGTGGCACCAGCAGATAAGTGGCACCAGTACTTTGATCTTAATGTTTTATGTCTATTGAAATATGTTACCTATTGAAATTAATGTTGCAGTGCCTAGAAGGTGTCATTGTGCTGTATCAGTTGGATAAACATAGAGAATGTGGTTCAGTATGTAATGAAGCAGACTATGAGGCAGCTCTATTCACATCCTATTTATATAACATTCAGAAATACTACAAAACAAAATGAAACATACGCAGCTGTCTCACTTATGCTGCCTTCAGTGTCTCCTTATAAGCTCCTACTTTTTTGAGTGATGTAAATTGATGTTTCTACTTGATGCGCACTCAAGTGCTTTTGGTCATAAATAATAACAAAATGGACCCTATGATAAAAATAGTTTTTGGTGGGCATTTTATTTTAGAAATCAAGCAGATCAGAGCTACTTTGTGCTGTTACATCAGAATAAAGATGAGAAAATGTGTATCCAGCAATGAAATTGATGTTTTAATGAATTAATTTGCCAGAAATTGTTGTTTTATTCATTTGGTAGTAATTATTTACTTGAAATGCTAAATCATAACATAATGCATCACTTATCCAATCTGTTGTTCACATGGTTTCTGTGCTCTCTTCCTCTGCAACTTGGGCGTCATAGAAAATTGCTCTGTACTTAAATTGCCTAAAGTTACATTGGCACATTTTTTTGATGACTCCACTGAACAAATTGTTGTTCCGTCTGTCAGTTAGATGTTTTCTGGCCAGTGTCAGGATGTGGGAATCCCCTCTAGACAGCTGCTTGTCTTCAGTGAGAGTCTATCTTATGGAAATTCTACCTGTAGCTTTTTTTACTAACACACCTCCTCTAGCTTTCTACCCACATACTAACAATAGATATTCAGATGCCTGCCATCTTCACAATGTACCAGGAGGATCCATGCTTCCTTTTTTGTTTGTTTTTTTAAATCTCCACTGATCTTGACCTTTAAAAGCCGGTGTCCTAACTTCTGCCGTTTGTTTCGGTGGACCAGGCTCATCTTTTTCTCCCTCCCAGGCTTCATTCTCTGCCATTCTTTGCTGTTTCACCCCTGATTGTGTTCCCTTCATCTGTCACAGTCCCCTCGCTGTCTGAGAGGAACAGACAGTGATGGATGCTAATCACTTTGCCTGTGCGCCCATCCACCCCACCACCTAGACACCGAGCTCAGCCCAGGCTTCCCCGTTCTATCCTATGAATAAATGAGCTGCTCTTCTCATTTCTACCAGCATGGCCACTTGTCAGCGATGTACCCCATTATATAGACTCACAGAGATAGTCATTGTGCTTGCCACAGAGGAGGATGCTGTGATCCAAAAGAAAAAAAAATCTGCAACTCTGGAAGCCACAAAAACTGTGAGAAATGTGTCTGTGTATTTGTATCTGAGCATGTGTAATTTGTCAAACTTGCATATCAGAAACATAGTTCTCTGTGGTTTCTCTGATGGTGAAATACAATAAATTGAGCTTGAACTTCCCTCATATCTACTCATCTATTCAGAAAATGCTCATAAAGTGCAGGAAATGAAATATATTTTACAGAATCAATGGGTGACAACAGTATCAAATATTAATCTTTTTTGCACCTCAAAAGCATTTAATTTAATGAGCTAAAGCTGAGGTATTGGCTCACAGAGGTCTCTTAAGAAGCCACTTTGATTTTGGCAAGCCTCATCTCTTGTTTGGTTGCACAGATGGCTTTGTCATAGATTTTGATGCAACTGGTCCATGTGTGCGAGAGCTTTTGGCTCCAGTTGTTTGTGTTTACATTGCTGCAGTTTGTTGCTTATGATAATGGCCTGAAATATTTCTGCTCAGCTGATTAAAATTCCTGGTGCACAAACAAACAGAATTATCTCATTTTTGCCAATTCAAAACACCTCATATGATTTTTGCAGGCTTTCATGCGAGTAACTATCTTCGAGAAGAAAGATTTGATTGAAGCATGTGATTTTTATGTGGCGTATGAAATATGGTAGAATGTTTTTCTCTATACTGATTGAATCCTTACTTCATCTCATTTGGTAACAGAAATATATAATTTAATATTAGCTTTGTGGCTTGCAAGTAATGAATTTTTACAAAATTGTGATTATAAAGCAAGCTTGTTATGCTTCAGCTCTAAAACAACGATGTGAATTATGTCTGAGCGGTCCTTTCCTGCGGTCCTACACCAGTTTGGAATTATGAAATCCATTTAAGTAATGAGCTGCTGAATTCAGTGGTTCCATAATGACAACCTTTGTCAGGAAACATTTCAAGCAATTAAATATGGATGAAAATCACTTATATGGCAGAATTTGGAGCAGAACATCCTCTCTCTGAGAGTGATGACTGCCCGCTATGGTCTTCAACGAACTTGCTGAAATGATTTTGGAATAAAAGTCTCTCGTCTGTGTTCATGGGGCCTGAGCTGGCACCAAGTCTGAAGCTCATTGACTCTGATTCTAAGCAGGTTTACCAGGCAGTGAAGTGCAGTGACCTGAAACCGGGGGCTATTATTTTCTACAGTATAGAGCTTTGCACTAATTCACTGGGTGTCATCCCTGTGGAAAAGTGCCACCATTATTTGTCCCTGTTTTATTTCTCTTGGCTGATTTATCTTGGCCTCTAAATTACCAATAATAGATACGGATTTCTAGCTTGACCGTCAAAAAGCATGACATTGTTCATTTGTCAAAGTATGCAGGAGCGAACCAGAAGTATCTTCATATGTGGACTGAGTTAGTGTCTTAGGCTAGTGTCGTCTACTGCTTAATAATAGGGCAAAAAAAAAATTCCACAATAATTATACCTAAATTGTATACCTAAGTTGTTCATTTGTAAGCTGGATCAGTTTGTTCAATTGATGTGGGACCTCCCTCATATGATGCAGGCGCTGCTCTTTGCATCTTTTTTTTTTTTAAATGGTCACACAAGCAAGGACACTCCAGGTTTGATATGCTAATTTTGAAAGGGAGGGCAGATTTTAATAAACTGAAATGAATTTCAAGCCAAGTTTTTGGAATGAAACAAAGTTCTGTCCTAAGAAACATGTTGTTTTAAGTATCTGTCTCATCTGCCTCAAACCTAGCAAATGTCAAATATGACAGAATAATACTAAGTCAGATTCAGGTAACTTCATTTTTCCGCTAGGAACTTCAAGTGTGGATGCATCAGACATGAACACAGACATTAATAAACACAGTAAATAGTCATAGCCATAAAAGAGTGGTAAAACAATCATAAAAACAGTCATAAAACAGTCATAAACAGTCATAAAAACAACCGTAAAAGACAGTACTAAAAGAGGTACCTGCGAAGTAGCCAGACTAGCCTAAGAGTTCATTAGCCGGATGGAAGAAAGCACAAAGCTCGACACAGCTCACTTAGTCTTTAGTGTCGGTGCCTTGTACCTGCGTCCTGAGGGGAGGAGACTGAATTAATAGACGGCGCTCGACTTGTCACCATTACGGCGCCACGGACCCTCCAGCCACGTCCTGCTGACTTCAAGTGTTTTGCCTCACCGAATGTATTCCTACCTCATAAGAAGTTAAAGAATTTTTTTTTTTTTTGGAACCAATTTTCATCAAACTCAAACATTTTTTTTCTCATGCCATGAAAGGGAGTCAAAATACAGAAATATGGTTCTGCCACGGAGTCGGGTCTGCTGTTATGACATTGATTGATATACACATTTAAATAGCTGCTCACCGCAAAAGCCTCAGGGTCCGCAATGGATCTTTAGCGTATGACCGTGTTGAGATTGACAAGGGCACAAAATATTTTAATTTTTTCATTTTTCTACTTTGTGGTCACAACTACAATGTTAAACAGAGCCAGACCACTGTTCTGCACAGATTGTGGCAAGGTTATCTGGAGTGTGATAAATATACCATAGTGACCTAAGAGAGCGGAGAATTAAAAAGGAAAAAAAAAAAAGGGATTTGCGGCATTTTTGTTTGACCTTCCCATAGTAGGGTCGATGCTTGAGACCTGAGAATGCTCGAGAATGCTTAACCATCTCCAAGATGCAATATGCATGCAAGAGATAGCAATTTGTTGCCAAGTGGGAGCTCGGTAACTGGTTTACCAATGGAGAAATGATTTACAATTTGCTTTGTCCAGATGCTCTCATTCTGCCCCATCGGGAGTCTGAGCTTTGTGTAAGAATTCCGGGATCCTGACCTCCGAGATGAACCACTAAATCAAGAGGAGCTGGAAGAGGTCTGAAGATGTGTTTCGCTTGCTCAGTTACCCTCAAGGCTATTTCCTGTCACAGCTACTCTGCTCACTGACAGAGAAGGATGACCCCTTGGCGGATTGTTTTGGCCACTGGCCCATACATGCATTGAACTTCAAAGTTGGCATGGGGTGCGTCTTCTTTGTGTGAGCGGAATCAACTCCTGTTAAGTTCGGGTTTTACTAGTTTGTATTACAGATGACAAAATGAGCCTGCCACTTTCAATGTCAGCATCTTTTAACTTAGCAGTCTACCAAATGTGCAAGAGTACTGCAGTCCATCTTAACATCTTACCTTGTCCTACTTTTGAGTTTCCAAACACTTGAGTTGCCTCTGTTTTTTACAATATTAGAGTTGTTAAGGCTATTGATTCTCCACTAGCATCTATCTTTAGAGTGACACACTTTCCATTGCCTGCACTATTTTACAGAGTAGACATTAAAGCTAATGAAAACTGATGATTCCATAACACATTGGCCTGGACCGCAGCATCTAACTGGATTCTGTCAAACTCAAACTCAAAACTGAACTCAGAACTGTCAACACGTCACCACTGTTGTTGTGCTTACAAAGGTCAAGAGATTGAAAAGGTCAGTTTTCCTAAAATAGATTTAGCACATTATGAGTAAAAGGCACGACTGAGCTGTCCACCAAGAGGAACCAGGAAAATGCAAATCCAGGACATCTGAGTGAAAAACATGAGTGTTAGAGGTGCAGCTTGCCCTCTCTGTGACACTGTGCTGAATCAACTCTCCAAAGTGATAAATATACCTCCATTTAGGAGGGTATTAAGGGGCTATCTTACAATTTTATATCATTATCTTGAGTCTAAGAAACGGACGGTTTTTAAGTAATTTTTTTCAGTAATTTATTCTTTAGTGCCTATCTCCTACCTCAAGAACTTCAGGCTGCTTTGGGCACAAGGGACTTGTATTCATGAGTGCTAACTGGAAAGCAGCAACCTTCTCCAAAGCTGCCAACAGTGGCCCTGCCCCACTCTTCACTTGGCCAACCACAAGCGATGTGCACATTCATCTTCTCAGCTGGTCATACCAAGTTGATACCAAGTGCCCTAATGGAGAAATGTTCTTTTCAAGTTGTCTTGGAGAGAGCAAACTTCTCAAGAATGTGAGCACAGAGAAGGATCCTTACAGTTTGAGATGGGCTGTGTGCTTGACGTTGTGCATGCGATCAGTTAAGAAGCACAGCTGTTCATCTTCCCCATATATTTCAACAGGCTCTGCACTAGAGACTGTTGAGCTCTTTTGACGTGATGAATTGTTCTCACAATGAATCTTGGGGCTTCCCATTTATTATCCTCAGCCATGTCACCATCCGATGCATCCTCAGTTAGCAAGTAAACTTCTAGGATGTTTATCCATCCTCCATCCTCACGTCCTTTGTTTTAGAATCGTACTTTGGCTATTAGATTTTACATCAAACACGCCGTGGACGACGCAAGAATGCATATTGAGAAAGTCTGCTATTCTTCCCACATGGTGAAAAAGTTTTGATTGGTAGCCCAGGACAGAAATCTATCCATCAAAAATTCTGTTAGCTTTCTGACTAATCAGTGAGGCCTCCCCCCTAGTAGAGAGCTTCCGGACAACTTAAAGAATGCTAGGTAATGAGCGCTGCCTTCCAGGCAGCAGAACAATACAAGGCATTCTACTAAGTGGCACAATGGCACTTCAAGCTTCCTAGGCAGCCAAATGATCATAGATTGCTTCAAAGCAGCGTAAACAATTATAGATAATGTCAGATACCTGCCAGGCATCAAAGCAATACAGGGGCATTATTTGGCATTCTTTAATACTGGGCTGCATAGAAGGCTCAATATGTTTGCTACCTTGAAGACAGCTTGTATTGTTTAAAAGCAGTCTATTGCAGCCTGGCAGGCCCATAGTTGTTTGCAGCATCATTGCATTTGGATATTTAGCAGTGGTAGTATAGAAAATTGCTGAACTATGTTGCATGTAGCTGCCCAGCAAACTAGTTAGCCAGTTCTACCATCAGCTAGGACACACGTTCACTTGTTTTTGACAAATTTCAGCTTGAATTATCAAGTTGATATGATGTTCTCAACACAATTCATTCACCAACATAAAACAGATGACAAGATCTGTGGGCATCTATCATCACCAAAAATTTTTGCCACCATTTAAAATATGCAACTCTTTCATCAAACAGGTTGAATAAGGCTTGGCCATTGTTTGAGTAGATGAGCAAGATGCAGTGTGCGCATCGCTTGTGGTTGGTGAATAATGGGGTGACGAATGAGCTTTCTAGTCTTCACAAAAGTTGCTTGTGCCCGTTTCTAGCAGCCCGAAAGAGCCACTGCTCTGATTGGCTGGCAGCACTAGAGGGTCCGCCCCCTCACCCTGCCCCAAACACAAGATGATTGTTCGACTCCAATAAAGTCAGCTTTCTACATACCAAAGTGACCATTTTCTAATAGGCCCATTTCAGAGGAGCCATTTTTACATAATACATGCAACATTTTTACCTCTAAAACTGTATTCAAGGCTTATGTGTTATTTAGCAGTATTCGATTACTTTTGAGGCCTTGAGTATATCAAATTCAAGACATTTTAACACTAGAAAGGCCAGAATTTTGAACCCCTATCACCAGCCAAACAAACATGGTGATAAACTGCACAGCATTACAGCTGATGTGTGCATCCACAGCAATCTAATAAACTAATGTAAAAAGGAAATAAAATTTCATGCTTTAAAACTTTATCTTTGGAATAAAAACAGCACAACCAAATCAACGTCTTTTTTTATTTAAAATATGGTAACATATACAGGAGGGAAATGTTGGCGTAGCCATTACTTGATTATATAACATATTACAGGCACATTGCCAAAAGCCTTGAGTAAGCAAAACACCAAAAAGTAGCTCAATGATGAACTGCATTAAAGTATGAAGTATATGGTATTTAAAAAAAAAAACATGACAGATTTCTTCAGTCATCGTTAATTTACTTCTTTAAAATGGAATACGCTTTCACACATGTACTCATCTTTCATTTATGTATAAAATAATAGGAAATAACCAGTTTGCAAAAGATAAATGTGAAATTTGTAAATGTACAATGACCTCAGTCCATTAAATCCTTTTTACTCACTTGTCTCTAATCTCCTCTCCTCTTATTCCTCCAACCACTAGTCAACACACGGTCTTCGCCGGATTTCTCTGAAACGCTTCCTCGGCATGGTTTGTCAGGAAAAAATTTCTTTTTAAACTTTTCTGAGCAGTAGCTGTCGATATCCACGTTTGTACTGCCATATATTCCACGGAATTGCAGAAGCGCAACAAATGCTTTAAGTTCATCCACAGACTAAAACTTGTTCTAAAAGTATGTGAGTAATCATATGTGTGAAATTAGTTTTGATGGCACTCACTTGATCAGTGGAACAAATGCGTTGGAGGAGGAGAGGGAGAGATGTTGACAGTTGGGTACCAACACCCTGTAGGCAACTGTTCTGCTGTAACTGCAGTATTTTATGGAGAGAAAATTGTACAATAAACTGTCTGTATTTACTTTCCAAGTAGTTTTTTTAGGCCTCGGTTTTCAGCCCTAACCCTGAAAACAGAGGCCTTTTAAAGCACAAATATTTGGACAAAATCATAGAAGGATGAGACTTAAGCATTTCCACTGTCTGAGAAATTTGAATTTCTCAACACCCTGATATTGTTGCCAAATGCTTTGGAAGTTAACACATTAACATTTTTCCTCATGGTCTGATTAAAAAAAACTAGATTTGCTGCTAGTCACTTTTGAAAAAATAATATTAAATAAGTCGCAGTCAGAAAAGTCATTTAATCTAGCGACAAAGTGGCAACGTTTGCAACAGTTGCTGTTTTTTAGCCAATCAACACAGTGGGAAGCTCCGCCTACACAACCAGTGAGACATCTGCTACTGTTTCTTCTGCTTTCTTCTTCTTGGCGAACTACCGAGTTCTGTTATTCCTATGCAGGAAACACCCTAACAAGAGTGTAAACCCATGAAAATAATTAGATTATCCATATCTTAAGACCTCATCCCCCTTTTAACTTTTTTCAGTAAGCTCAGTGGCTCCTTCCAAAACTCGGACTTGAATTTGAGTTATTTTTTTGCAGTGATCAGAATCTTACTCTTGTATTTTCTTTCTAAACTCAATTTGACCTCATAGCCTTCATTTGCTTCCACTGACATCCTGTTGATTGCAGTCAAAATCCTAATACTTGGTTCAGTCAGTAATAATTAAAGAATAGCAGGGCATACATCTGTATTAACCGCCTAACTTAATCTTGATCAGTGCATTTAAATGCATTTTATTTTTTTTTCCTGAAGGTGAGTATGCAGTCTGCATCTCATATTACTCATTTCTTAGACAGTGGACTGCATTTTCCTATCACCCATTTCTTATACTGGGGAAAACAGTTTACAGAGATCACAGTACAAAAAGTGCAATAGTCGGGATTCATGGTTTTACCCCAGAGCTGTTGTGATAAAAATACATTTTCTATTGGCTTTACTTGTTCCAGCTCAGGTAGCTGCTTGAATAAGAGTCAACACTGTGACAGTCGACAAAGCTTACCGCAGCTTTGTCAGTCCGGCACTCAGTTGGGGGCATTTGTTGTCCTCAAACCACATAAGCAAACAGTAGAGTTCACTGACAAGCTTTGAGGTAAAAAATGATCATAGTTATTTGGCCTGGCTCAGCAGAGCTGGAAACATTGTCAGATCCAGAGATGTGGACTGCTGCTGCATTTATTCCAAATCAAAGAGGTGCACGGGTAATGTTTAATCAATAATACAAATCCCCCTGCTGTTGCATTTGCTTGTCAGCCAACAGTCTTGCTGTGTGCACGTTGGGGGATAGACTGATTAATTCTACTTTGCTCGCGTGGAATTACAGTTCAACATAGCTTGACTGAAGTTGACATGGAAAATCAATTATTGTTTAAAGTGGGTCAGGTTGTAGATTCAAGCGGGTATAAGTCCCCTTTCTTCTAGTGCACACAAAAGGGATTCAGTAGGGTTCTGCAGCATCAGAATACTCTGGTGTGTGTGTGTGTGTGTGTGTGTGTGTGTGTGTGTTGCTGGCAAGGTTTCTGGTCTTATGAAATGCAGTGTTACATGAGCATAAACAGTGTTTGTACAGTTATTTTATTTTTTAGATGATCAAACTTTGTCTTCACTACACACACTTATATACACTGAAGGACATCTGCATATCAACTAAACAGGGACATCAATCATCTAGCCACTAGTTGGTGTCAAGCATAACCACCAGTAGGTTAAAATCTCCATTAAGAGATTTTGCAAGAGCTGCACTTGGTGTCCTGTATTTTTCCCAGTAGTGTTTACACGGTCATTCAAGGCACACACACAGAATCTTCTGTCATTGTTATTTAATGCTGTGAGAGCACTTATTTACCATGAGTGATGAGCTATTTAGAAAGCCCTGGGCAAGAAGTCAGAGTTAAGTGTTTGCTTATTTGCAACATTGAAGTGCATTCAAATTTATTTCAAAGGTTTTTGTCTAGCAGTAGTGATGGTGGTGGAGTTTCTGTGTGTAGGTCAGGGTACTGCGGGTGTTACAGTGGACATGCAGCTTGCACCTTCCACACTTGAAACCTGACATCTGCCCAGCGCAGGCAGAGTTGTACCCCTCCGGAAGTGAGCTGGCGCTGGGCCAGCCTGTGCCTGGTACTATCTGCATGTCCCCTGCCTCTTATCTACCGCTGCCAGCATACTATATACTGGAGCTGTGCCACTGCCCACATGATTGGGTTATGTTATCAGGAAGCTTAAATTTTTTAACCTACAGGGAAAAAATACACTAAGTTCAGGATCTTTAGGAAACATTATTAAGGCAGCAGAAAGGTAAAGAAGATAAAGCCCTGCCTTTTTGTCAACTTGTCTTTACAGTGTTTCAATCTACCACAGTCTTGCTTGTTCATTGTTGTCAAGGGCCAAGATGAGACATCATTGAAAGGTAGTCTTAATTCAGTAGGCCTACTCTTGTATTTGTGTCTTGTATTTGTGCCTCTAGTTTGTGAGATTATCTTCTACACATACAGTAATCAGTGTTTTTGTATGGAAATGACTTGAAATGGGATTTCTGCTGAAAGTGTTGATGGGGGTACACAAATTAATTGACCCTTCCACCTCATTTGGCTTTATCCCATAATGGAATTGAAAAGTCTCTTCACGCACTTTGTGGACTACTTTGTGTGTTTACTTCTAGTTTTCGAGCTCATGCTAGATTAGGCCTCATTATTGCCTGCCAACAGGAAGCAAAGCAAGTCACAATGCGTTTGGGGTCTACCGAATCAACATTTAGGTCATGGTAGCCAGCTAGCTCATTGGTCATCAAATTTGATGACTACAGCTGGGCCATTCACTGTAAGTTGACAAGGGATCCACATAAGTCCAATATGTTCATCTGTTTTGAATATGAAAGCTACCAAATTGTTCTAGAGGAGATACAATCTGAATAAATCCAGTAGAACCATCACAAACTGTGATTGTTAGTACAAGCACTGACATATGAAGTCTGTATTGCTTATATTGACAATTTAACAGAAATACCAACTCCATAGCTTTACACTCTGGGACCAAGGAACTCCAATATTATTGCCATGCTTTCTCATTTTAGAATATTATTATGGCTGCATATGTGGCCAATGTTTGTCGCTCCTCACTGGAGTGCTTAATCCTGTAAAGCTCACAGTAGGGCTGAAATCCATATCATGGTATATTGTCACATTTACCTAGATAATGATAAATGAACCAATACTTTGTTTAGATTTTTTACCTTGGTGCACAAATTCTCCATTAGTGTTGTGGCCCACTGTCACCTATATGTCTGTAAAAAGCAATGAAAGTGATCACAATAAAATAACTTGTTTTTATTGCATATTTGAACATACTGAACATTTAAGAATTGTTCTAAACATTTGTGTCTGACTTGTTCACTGAAATAGAAAATAAAATTTAAAATAGACTGTTTCAAATGCTAGAAATGAAATTGTTTAAAAAAAAAATATATAAGCAAGTACATTTCCTGAAGCTTGCTTATCTAAATCTGCTTACCAATGCACATAACATTTACTCTAGAGCTTTAGCCAGGATCACAAGTATATTAACCTTCTCAGGTTTCAGACGGGACCTGAGGCATGTAACAGTGTTTCCACCTGTACTTCCACCTTTCCTCTAGCTGGCACGCACCACTACTGCAGATCCAGCTTGCTGAGTGAGGGGAAAGTTCACATGACGCTGTTCGCACCATATCAGTGGTTTCTCTTCTCTATCCAGCACAGGCAACGACACCAAGTAGCTGCTCATCTCTGCTTCTGCTCTTTCCTGGAGTGGCGTGGTGGGGGGCAGCTTGAGCTGTTGTGTCATTTCCTTTTGAAAAAGCTCCCCAAAGACTCCCTGGCCTTCTTCCCTCCTGGTCCGCATGAATCTCAGGGCCCTTGGGTGTTCTCTGTGCGTGCTGCTGCTGACATTTATGCTTTCACACTTTCCTTTTATTGTGGGGACATGTTGTGCAGCGTTGAAGTTCATCTTGAATCAGAGGTCGAGAGAACTGGACATGTTCAGTAACTCTTCAGTGTCCCGGTCTGCGTGTCTCTCGTTGAGGTAGTGAAGAACACCGGTCTTGATCGTCTTCATCTTCCTATAGCCAGGACATGTTGAGTTGAGGATATTGTAAAACAGGCTTTACAAATGAGACACTTGCATAATCCTCTCCTGACAGTCCATCCGTGAACTCCATCAGTGGTAAGAGAGTTTTGTTAATGGCCTCCTGGATATCAAAATCATACCAGGAGGAAGGGTCAAGGTGCCTGGACTTCTTGTCATCGTTGAGGACCCGTGTGATGGTCTTCTTTTGCTCAAGGATCTTCGCACTCATCATTAGCTTTGATCTCCATGTTGTGGCATATGCTGTCTTCAGCGAATGCAGTGGCAGGCTGAGTTCTTTTTGTGCTTTCACCAAGGCCGGCTTCTTTTTCCAGCTGTATGGGAAGGTACTGACAGTCTTCTTACACAATCCTGCTGCCCGCTCTACATGTGGATCTTTCACAGCATGTTCTGTTAGACAGTACACACAAAAAATATGTTGATGAAATAGATAATCCACACAAAAAATTATGTTGATGAAAAAGACATTCATGCAGGTCATTATGTAAGCTAAATACAGTATATGCCATATTAACCAAAACAACAAGTGCAGGCCATTTACGTTTATATTTTAAAAGGCCAACTACTAAAGTATATGCTGACAGTAGGTTGGTATAGAGAGGACCTACTAGAATTTCCAGTCTGATCCATTTGTTGAGATTGGTGACTTTAACTACAGTACATTGGCACCGCTGTCAGTTGTGATGCATACCAGCCCCTCCTCCTGGAGGTCCCGAGTGTTAAGAGCATCTCTCAAGCCGTGTGGTCGTCAGGAAAGTATGCGTTCTCGAGGCATCTAGAGCTGCAACGATTAATCGATTAGTTGTCAACTATTAAATTAATCGCCAACTATTTTGATAATCGATTAATCGGTTTGAGTAATTTTTTAAGACAAATAAGTCAAAATTCTCTGATTCCAGCTTCTTAAATGTGAATATTTTCTGGTTTCTTTACTCCTCTATGACAGTAAACTGAATATCTTTGGGTTGTGGACAAAACAAGACATTTGAGGACGTCATCTTGGGCTTTGGGAAACACTGATCGACATTTTTCACCATTTTCTGACATTTTATACTCCAAACAAGTAATCGATTGATCGAGAAAATAATCGACAGATTAATCGACAATGAAAATAATTGTTAGTTGCAGCCCTAGAGGCATCTGCTGCAAGGCAAGGCAAGGCACGGCATTTGTATAGCACATTTCATACACTGAGGCAATTCAAAGTGCTTTACAGAGTAATAAAAAATACAATAAAGGTAAAACATTTACAATTTTAAAAAGTGCAAAAGTACAGACAAGAGATCCACAAGATAAAAGACTTAAAAAGTAAACGGCGCACAATCCACCCATCATCAATATAGTCCAAGGTCAGGTCCTGCTTCACCAGGGATCTCGAAAGGCTGGAAAGTGTTCTTTGCCACCCGTTCACTGCATTTCATATGTGTCATCTTTTTTTGGTACCAGTGCTTCTTCTGGGTTTGACATTGGCACATTGATTGCTCTTACAGTGGAGGCTGTGTTTGTTTAGAATGGCGCACATTGATGAGGCGAAAGCAGGTGAAACAGTTATGATTGGCTGTTGTCGGCGAATATGATTAGTTGTTACCCTCTCAGTTAAATTAAAAGAACACACGCACTGGATTGCACAGGAGGATTGCATTTATGGAACAGACCAACATGTGTTTACGAATTAGGTCGGTGAAAGATCCGAAGTGTTTGTTTCGGTAAATGTTTGGTGTAATTCACACAGTTCGCTTTTGAAGGAGAGTGATGACTGCATTCTACAACTGCACTCCACTACCAGAAAGATTCAGGTATTGACTCCCAAAGTTGAGTGCAGATTTCGTTAGTGGTGTGTACCAGAACTGCACTGGAGAACTGGTTGTTAATTGACGTAAGGCACAGTACTCCTTATGTTACATGACGTTATCTGGAGCAACTAAAATGTTGCCAGGTTTGTAAGAAGAAAGAGAATACGATGGCAGTTTGTCAAAACCTCATGGATAAATTGACTCCTTTGGTTACCAGTGTTGTCAAGTGAATTGAAAATACTGTCTAAACTGGCAATGGCAGCAGCCATATTGGGTTGAAGCATAAATGTTACTATAGTTACAGACGTTATTTACAGCCAGAGTTCAGTGGAGTGGAATGCCTTACAGTGCAGTCACTCTGCTGTAATGTATACCATTCATAATGACATTCACTCTCATTGATAAATACGGTAGTCGCTCCCAAAAACAGACAGTAGGACATAGTAAGTCTGTAAAAATGAGATTCATGAGTCCCTCTGGACGGGGAGTTTCTGCTGTTGGCTTCTTCTCTGCAGACTCAAGCTGCTGGTGGGTTTTTACTGTTCTCTTGGCCTCCTTCTCTCCTTTGGTGCTTAGCTAATATGATACTAAGTCTTTGTTTGTGCATAAATTCTTTTTATAGACTTTTTATAGACTTTTTTATATTTTCAACACCTCCAGAATTTTTTTTATATAGCAGTTCTGGCCACAGGCTTGATAATAGCAGTCAGCAAACCAAGAGTAATGGGAGGGTTCATGATTTTTAGACCCTTAGCCCTCTGATTACTAATCAACCCACCTCTGCATGTTTAATCTTACTTTGACTTTTCGCCACCATCAGTTCACTCAAGTAGAAAGACCCTGCTCATTTTCAACAATAGTCTCCTGTTTGGATATCTCACTGACTCGCACTAGGATCGTTAACAAATGCGAACAGGAGGCTGGTGTCAGTTTCTCAGAAATAAAATTCTAGCATGGAAACTTTTTTGAGTGTCATAAGCGCAGGTTCATGGTGACAAACTCGCTAGGCTTCTAGAAATCCTGAATCTTCCCTTCAAAAGTCAGAGCAACTGTGTCAGAAAGAGAAGAACTGTGCAAAAGGAGAAAATGAGGCATGGTAAAAGGCTTGGGACAGTTGAGCATGGGGTGATGAAGAAAAAGCAAGCTGTGACCATCAGGGCAGCAGTGTGCTAAGGGCATACAGTATGCACACACTGTTTCTTGGGTCGATGGCTGGCCCATTAGCTATAAGCCAAACTATATTCTTCCACTGCAAGCCTAGTACTTGTAATAATTCCCTTGTCTGAATTGCAACTTCGCTGTGTCATTAAGTTATATTTTCCTACTGTGTGTAACACCCTAAAAACACTATATTTGCTTGTTAAGATTCAGCTATCTATTATGAAAAAGCACATTTTTGATGCATAGTCTGATTGCTTGAAAGGAGATTAGAATGACAGTTGCCCAGTTGTCTCTTTGGCTCCATTATTCAGTGTGCTATACTCTATGGGATGCCAATATGCCACTCACATGAATACATCTGGCAATGGAAGAAACACTGGAGGAAATCCATTTTGCATTATTCTTCAGCTGGAGAAAGATAGGAGGAGAATTTTTTATCATGTCAGCTTTGTTTTTGCTGAGATGGAAATGACAATATGTGGGGAAGGAGAGGATTTGACTTTGGCAGGACAATTACTCCCAAGAAACAATTGAAATAGGTTTTCTAATCCTGTCAGTGAAATGAAATCTTTGAGGTTTGTATTGGTAGGGTTTTCCCCTTACACAACACACCGTCCTTTTTATTATCATTGTTTAGTTTTTTTTCTTATCTATATAAGCTATTTGATTAATACGTGTACCTTTTGTGTACGTGTAACTTTGAAATGTTTGGTCTGGTCGTGTTTTTTCGTGGATGTGTGCCAGTCACATTTTTGCTGAGGAATATGGCTGTAGCGCTTTTTTAACAGTGCTAGAAACTTACTTTACTGGACTAAGTTAATGTCCTGAACTGAAAATCTTTGTTCATAGAATAGACTGAAAACTTTGTGTGTTGTTATTCTTTGTGTTCCATCTGACCAGCGATGTTTCATATGCGCATTTTAAAAATTTCGGGTGCACCACGGATGATCTCCAGCAGCATTATCAACAAAATCTCACATATACTGGTCACTCAGCGCAGATTAATGCAAGACCTTCCATATTTGTGCACATTCTTTGCCCTTTAAATCGGTCATTGAATGTCATTCCCCCACAAATTCCTAAGGCTCTTTCATGATAACTATATGGTAGATAGAGGGTGGCACATAATGGAAAACTTTGGCCCTCATTCATCAAGTGAGCAGACAACCCACTTTAATCTTAAAATGAATGTGTACCTTTTTTGGTACTAATTTGAACTTTGCCATATGAGTATGCTTTGGAGATTTGCTGGTGCTGGTATCAGATTTCAGGCTAATACAAGACTAAAATACAGAAACGCTGTCTGAGGATTTCTCCAATTCTGAAATATGATACCAAGAGCCACGTGGAAAGAAACATGATTGAGGGTCTAATCTCAATTTGTTTTTGTCCAGTGACCCCAATCTGATTGTCCAAATCTATATTGTCCATTAAAAGAAATGCGTCTCACTAGCGATGCAGTGATCCATTGTCCACCGATCTTAATCGTCCGATAGACGGCTAAATTGCTCTGTATCAGACCAACACGCTTGAAATGTCAGCTGGGTATAGGTGTTAATGAATTTACACACTTTGGGAGCAGATATCATTGTGCAGACTCTCTCATTCTTTACGTTTCAGATTCTGTTTGGCACCTGTTGTTGAGGATTGGGGTGTGCGTGTTTTTGTCCTTTTCTATCCACATCGAAATTAGTAAATATATTAGCACCAGGCGGGCATTTCCTAAAAAAAGGAAAATTAAATGCCATTAAGATAACAGTAGGACAAAATATTCAGCTAAACCTATTCAACTGAGCTCAATTAACTTTTGAAAATCTTTTGTCTGGGTCATTTTTTTGTGCCAGCAATTTGGGGCTTTTTGCAGGTTTAGATGACTCATAAAGCTTTTCTGCGTGGGCCAAAAAATATTTGTCTGTGAAATTTCTTTCACTGCAACTGACTTAAGACAGAGCACCTTCTCTTGTTTAGTATGAATTTGTTCAAATCCAAACCGCCTCTTTTTCACCAGTAGCATCATTTTTAGCCATGCAACAAGTGACAATATGTACCGTGAAGCTGTGCTGATATCTTTCACCCATGTGACTGATGCAGTCTGCATACTCAGGCTTCACTTGCACATGTTCATGCGTCACACTTGATAATGACGCCTGGCGTTTCATGGGCATCTTAATGACAATGTTAACACAAATGATACATCGCCCACCTATAGATTATACTTGTGCTGTTTGACGGTAATTGAGTACAAGGTTTTTTATTTATTTTTAATAGAGAATGGGCCCTTTTGTTCTTTAAGTGGCCATGCTGTTTTTAATTTCAGAATTGCCAGGAACCAGAGCAGAGAGAGACACGGTCATTTAATTTTGCTCCTTTTAGAACAGAGTATTTTGAGAGTTTTTCATTATTGTATTCTTTCACTGTTATCAGCTATTAAGAACTGTTGACAGCTACATATATTTGCTTCTGACGTTGTGCTATTAATTTCATAGCTGATATGATTAGAAAGAGTTTAATGTGTTGTGCAGAAGGAAAAGCCTGAAGCCTTTTTCATGCACTACCACTGACAAGAGTTGAGTAAGCACCTCAGTCACAAAGCACACACTATGTAATATCTATGTTTGGGTAAAAGCTATGATTTTCTTTTTGCACATGTTTACGCCAGCAATGTTGTGCAGCCATGAAAACAATATGTTAAACACAGTACACAGTACACACATGTTGAAAGTTTGTGCTTGCAGTGCATTTTTACATGTTGTGCTGTTATTAGTAGAAAGTAAAATACTGGGCAAAATGCATAATTTCAATTGCCGCTCGGATTGGTGATTCGCTGTTCACACTGTTACAAAATCAGCAGTTGATATACAGCCCAAAAAACCTGAACCGTGCTTTCCTAGATCTCGTTGGTACTTTGTATTGTCGGATGTGTGAAGTTTTGTGTTCGGAAACGTTATTGGCAGCAAATAAGGTCTGCTGGTACGTCCCATGAAAGTTCAGGCTCACGTTTCCTCCTTATTCTCAGGCAGACAGGTGGACGTATAATTCAGTAGAAAATTCACTCTGGATCATTTTCACGGTGTAAGCACACAGAATAACAAAATAAGCTTTTCATTATTTATCTGGCGAAGCCTTGACTGAAATCGAAACACTTCAGCATCTGATTATTTCATTCTGTCTACAAATGAATGTTGTTAGACTGAATGAAATTAAATTTTTCCAGATAGGTAAATAACTGTTTAGATTTTATTAAATTGATCACTGCAGAAAGCAGAAGTGCAGCACTTGAAAATAGGGTTGTTGTGTCTCCCATTTCCAGTGGCTTGGTCATTCCTAAATGCTTGTGACTAACGTGTGTTTTTGTTTCTCTCCTCCTGCCCACAGAAGACGCAGCACTCATGAGAGTCCATCAGCCATTAGATGAGTGAGGCCCAACAAAGAAACCTGGTCATCAACGATCCACAGTATCAGTAAGCCCCCTTATCTGCTCTCTTACACACTCTGTAAGCTGTCTATGAAGCTATTGATCGTCCGCCCACCTCGACCCAGAAGCTCCCAAAGCAATCTGTACATGCTCATTGTTTGTTCAGTAAATTTCTGTGTGGTCTTTATGTTTTTGGAACAAAATGCTAATGCAGAATGCTTCTCCAGTGGCACCCGGGTCAGACTCTGTATTCGTGTCAAGGTCCCTTTGACTCCGCGCTTCATGATGGGAATGTATATAGGAGTGAGGTGACATTTTGATGCCATCCTTCTAATCCTCTTATAGAGTTTATTTAAGTTTTGCCATGGCATGTAGTGCCCTCTGAGTGTAAGTGCATCTTTCGAATGAATTCACTACTGCTAAATAACACACTTTTCATATTGTGGTCATTGTCATGTAATCCTTATCATATGGGCATTGCAGATATAGAATTTGACAAAACCAGTCAATATCTATGATAAAAAAACATGAAGTAGAGACCAGGGCAGGGCAACTCCTCTTTAAAGTATCAAAAGGCAAAAGACATTCAAAAACACTGACATGTCAAGGTTTTTTTTTTTTTTCACACCCTCAGAAAAGCCCTATGGCCGAAACATGTTGGTGTTTTAATGTCCTTGTAATGCTTCTGTGATGTAATAAAGCCTTTTGCTACTTTCAAGAGGCATTGCCTTGGTCTCTACTTCATGATTTTTTATCAGAGTTTTTTGCCCATAGACCAAAGAGCACCCTCTTATACAACACAATCCATCATTAGTGCTCCTTTTTCTGCTTTTTACTCCTGTCAATATCTAGGTCTGCAAATCAAATGAAAGTTGCAGGTAATAAATATGTTCTTTTCAGTTTCAAGTCTCTTAAAGAGTGCGTAAACAGTGTTTTCAGCCAGACTCCACCTTATACACAATATTGAAAGATGCCAAAAAGTGGGGTGTGGAGTGAGAGTGAATCATATGGGGGGTTTGATGTCTGTGATAATGGATCACCCATGTCTGCTTGGGGGTGGTAACAATTTTCTGATCACAAAGCCTGCGACGCTGCCAAAGGCAAAATTCTTGCCTTGACATCGCTGCTTGAGGTGCAGCCAGAAGTGCAACACAGTTGAAAGTTTGAGCCGACTGTCTGCCCCTAGAAGTGGATGCAGGACTTAATGTGAAAAATGTCGAAATTAAGTACAGAATTAATGCTGTTCACTATATAGAAGCCATACAACCATGTTTACAGCTCAAAAAATGTGATTTAGTGCTGATTCGCTCTTTAAAGGATCTTAATTTTTTACTTTTTGTGTATATGTTTTCAAATGTGCTATCGATGAGAATGTGCTTCGTGTTCTTCAACAAAATGTCGTTTAGCTGATTGAGTATTTTGGATACATTGGATATGTACCATAGAGTGCGTCAGTTCAAATTCTGCAGACCTATCTGTGTGTAAGGTATTGAGCAGTTGTAATGGAGGGGTGATAATCAAGAACAATCCAGGTGTGAGTTGGTAACTGAAGCTCAATCTAAAACAACCTGTGAAGATGGATAGATTTTCATGTGATCTAGCAGATAAAACAAATTCATATTTTGTCAGTGTCTTCACCAACGAGCCTTGATCAAATCCTTAAAGTAGTGAAAAGGAAAACTTCATACAACACGGACTCTTTAAAGCCTAGCTTTCCCACTCTTTGAGGCCCATTTCTTTATGACAGGCTTTTGTCAGGTAATAAGTCTGAATTAGATTAGTACTATGAGTCTACTTGAACTTGATACATTATTGCAGTGTGTGCTGCAGACCCAGTTGATTTGATTTTGTGTGTGTCTGTGTATGTGTGTAAGAAACTGAATGGAGACGGCACAGGCTGGACAGAGAGTGGCAAAGCAGCAGAGCAAAGGAGAATTGCATGGTGTAAAGTTGAACCTTTGATGTTTTCTTGCATTGAGAATGAGAATGCATTAGAAACTGATCAAAGTTTTTTTTTGACCAGACTTCACAGGTCTAGTGTGCTTCTCCAACAGAACCATGCAATCCAATCAGAAAGCGGACAGTTTGGTCTCAACTCTCTTAGCATGTGTCCCTGATGTCGGGTCGTACATTTCTCAGAGTTGTGAATATGTCACAACTCGACCATCAGAGCAGTTAGCGTTCATGTGCTTTATGCTTGGAAAATTGGAGAATGTTTCCTCAACCGTTTATCTATTTCTGGGGATTATGAATGTAAATACCTCAGGAAATTGACTGCTGTAGCACTATAGTTATCAAAGAATGTCCATGTCTTGTAAATTTGTGATTGTGGTTCATTTTCAGCTGTACTGTATGAAATTTCTTACATTCACGTACAACTCTGCGCTCTGTTCAGCCATGTTGGAAAGAGAGATTACGTCACAACTCGCCCAATTCCTGCTGCATCCACAATCCCGATTTCTCCAACTTGATCATCCGCCATAATAAGGTGTTCATGTGGCACTTAAATCTGACACCACTTGAATGCAACATAAGTCCCATCTATAGTGCTGTGGACCTTTTGCCCTGTATTGAAGTGCCTTGTCTTCTTCTCATACATAGGTACATTTTCAGTGTCATTGCTGAGAGTAAACATGGCTCGAAAAGTCTTTTTGATATATAGTTTGAGAGTGGAGCTCCCCAGGCTATCCAACCCAGTCAACACATTTAAAACAGTTGCTGACAGTAAAATATGGCCTGGTATAAATGACTTTGGACAGATTTTATGTCTAAGCTGGGGAATGTCTTATCATGCAGAAACAGAGGTGCAGATTAGAAGTAAATTATTGAGGTAGATTTGGGCCATAAATGGGCCATTGAAATCCCTCTTTGAGATTTATGAGTGTGTCGCACCAGTTAAAGCGGCATTTCTTTTCCCTATGAAACACGTCTGCAACCTGAGGCAATTGCAAATGTAATGGGTGCCTGCTATCATGCATCATACACTGTACTGTACACACAAGTAGTGGTTTTCTGTCTTACTGATGATAGTTTTTTAAGACAGATTATTTTTTGTTTTCTTTTCTTTATTTTTAGAGTTGATCTTGGGTCAACTTGAAACCTCATTTTCTTTAAAGACTCAATCAGTAAGAGCAATGTGACGCCTGTTGTTCTGTGGAAACAATGCTTCCTCATTACTTTAAACACCCAATCAGTGAGTGCAGAGTGATGCCTCTCGTTGAAACAATGTTTCCTGTCTATTACTGTCTTTTTTTGGTGATTTGATTCTTTGGATTGAAGACATTTCTCCCACTCTCAAACTGATTGACTGCATTTTTGATACAAGATCAAACACTTTTTTGTCTTGCCAGTGATTTAGTCATTTCTTGTCTTGCCAGTGATTTAGTCAAATACAAAAACAACACTGATGTTTAAGCAAAACTAGAAGGTTGCCCAAACTTTTCTAGGCAAGTAAATGTGTGAAATAATTGGGTTTTTACACACTATTCAAGTTTGAATCTCATAAAAGCATATACAGTGTTTTTTGTGGTCACTATGATAGGTAGACGAAAAACTTACATGGAAAATCGAAGAAAATATCCCCAGCCATTCTTCCATTGCTTGCATTCAGATCTTCAGCTACTAGTACCTCCTCAGCCACAGTTTCAAGGACTTAATCATGTCATAAGGGGCTAACGTGCTGAATATGATCCATCGAACTGTTAACAATATTTCCAAGAGATACTCAAAGCCTGTTACGACCGTAGCCGTACCCCCAGAAGATTCCCTAGTGTTTCCTTGTGTTTCCCCTCCCCTGTGTTCCCAGTGCTCCCCTGTCTGTCTGTCTCTCTCTCTGCGGGTGCATCCCAAGTCTCTTATTTGATATTTCCTCGCTCCTCGCTCCTCGCTTGAACCGGAAGTCGTTCTGGTCCGTCATTTTGAAGGTCGTCCCAAAGCTCTTATTTCTGCTCCGAGGATCGAGGAGCGAGGAGGGATCTCTGAGGAGCTGTGAGCGAGGAGACACGAGAGCAGCCTTCCCGGAAGACTTTCAGCTGAACGCCATGACGTCAATTCTCCGCCCCTACATCTGGCAAATTTGAACGAGATGGCAGAGAAACAGTACAAGTGTAAACGCCCGTTATTTTATGCTTTTTGATATATAACGTTAATGCAAGAACATGGGGAACCTAAATTACGTTTATTTCATCCACAACCCGTTTTGTCATGAAGAAACGGACGTCGCTTCACATGACGCTTCAGAGGAAAGGACGTCTCATTTCTCTAAAAACATATTTCCTTGTTTCCTCTCTCCTCGCATGGTTTCCTTGGAAAAGACGCAAGTGAGGGAAACGTGGATGCAATTTAAGAGACTTGGGATGCACCCCTGGCTTCCGGCTCTGCTCATCCTGCACACCTGTCTGCAATCGGCTCATCATCTCTCCCAGTCTGCTCACCTGCCTCTCTGTGTTCCCTGTGTTCACAACAAAGACAAACAAGTGAAGAGCTACAGTAGTCTCAAACCCCACTGACATTATCATGCGTCAACACCGAACAATGCAACCTTGAATCAACACATTGGGATATTTCCTCTTAGAGTTGAGGCTGTGTGGAGTGTAGCGAGGCTTGGTTTTCATATTCATCGTTCTGCAAGTAGCATTGGCACTTTGACGAATAGATTGAGCATACTTTTGAATGTTCATTTAAGGTCTCTGAATGCTGGTAAGGCTCTTCAATAAATTCTGAATATATGAATGTTGAGCATGAAAAATGTGTAGGATCACGAAGCACTTTTTAATCGCGTAAGAAGACAAGCCTCTGGTACATAATGCATACAAAAAATGCATCTATGTTTCTCGCAGGTCTACCCCCATTCCCCACCCACTCTTGGGGGGGGTGTAACTGATTAATTCATGTATTTTCTATTACCTCACAGATCAAATTTATTCAGTCTTTTTTTAAATGAAGAGGTGAAACTCTGATTTATTTGTACCTTATTATCTTGCTGATTGAATTTATTCAGTCTTAAGTACTAAATACATATTATTGGCACCCTTGGTAAAGCCTGTAATCAACACAGCTAATGAGCTCTGTTCTGTTTGTAGTATTACATTCCATGGTTCAAAACAAATTATTCAGCAGAATGCTTTGTATCCGATCTGCGATCTGAATGCTTTGTAATCATTTTTGTTTTATAGCTTATGCTTGAACAAGTGGAGGAGGCCAATGTTCCCACAGTAAATTGTCATGGACTGAGTCTGGATTTCTCTATATCAGTAAAAAAATACCAGTTAGAGAAGTGTATCTGTTATTATAGTTGCTTTACAGAATACCTCACCTTGTTGCATATATTTGTTGTGGAAATGCTGTTCTGTAGAGAGAGCAAAGGGCAAATGATTTGCTGTTGTTGATGTACAGAGTGGGCAATGAGGTTGCGTGTTGCTGCCTGTGATGCGTGGAAGCATCCATTTATCATGGATCCAGATGATGGCCCTTGACAAATCTGTATAATCTTTATCCAAACATTTCAGAGAAGCTGTCATGTCCCTCCACATAAGCTGTGCTTGGTCAGCTGTTTCCTCTCCCCGGGAATTCACATGACCCAGTGAAGAACCAGACTTCTCCATCTGAGTTATTTTTGCAATGGAAAACCCAGCCTGAGACGTGTTATTCCTACAAATCTTAGATAGTTCCCTGGATATTTGTTAAGATGAACAACACTGTCTCGAAGCTAAAAACTGGAGAATCGAGGCTCCCATGTGATGTCATCAGGAGATAAAGGACTGGATCCACTAAAGGTTTGTGCAAGCGCAAATCAAATGGTGAGCACAGAAACCTTGTTTTCTGATCTGCTGAACACAGTTTACGCTTGTTAGTCAGGACGCCGCTGTTGTTTGTGCTTTTACCTTATTGCATATACAGTGCATTTGTTGGTGTTTCAAGGCTGGGGCAAAAAATAGAGGAAGGGGAATATAGAATTTGGCAGTGAATGTGATTTATCAACGTTGTAAGCTCGTAGTTATCTGTTGATTGCACATGCTATTTAAGATCAAGGAAGAGCATGTCATAAAACTTTAGCTGCGATGGTGGTTGCTTGGTGGATGCATTGCCAATAGTGTCAGGGAAATAGTTTAATTAACTTTTTGATAGGCCAATATGTAATTACTTAAATGTGGAAAAATCACCATTGAAAAGGTCTTTAATTTGTAATGTGATCCCTCTCTGTCCTCATTGAGGGTCTAAGATTTGGGGTGTCGTTTTCATTTTTTGTTTCATAATGTGAGTGTTGGCAAGCCCTTTGACTGTGTAACTGTGATTAAGGGCAAAACAAATAAACATGACTTGACTCAATGTATAGGGACTTCTTATAACAATGGATAGGCCTAAACCCTAAACAGTGAGTGCAAGATAGAGCACTGGATCAACCTCTGTTGGTATAAGCTACTTGAAAATGAACTATGATTTGTGTAGGCCTATTGGTCAATTCATAGGTTTGTCATTTTGAGACTTATTTATCAGTTTTGGCAATAGATTATTTAGTCTATAGATACTTAGTTTGTTATAAATACCAAGGACTGGTACTATTTTTGTTTTTTATTTCATTTTTCTGCATCAAATGATCTAGATATAGTTCTTTCAATGTGTTGAAACTACAAGACGCCATCATGATCAGTTTGTGGGTCAGAGTGTTGTAAAACTGTGATGTCTTACATTCTCAGTGGAGAAGTTTTACTCCTTGCTGAGAGTTCATGGAGGCAGCTTCATAACTCCTCATGTCCAACTCTAAGCTGGGACTATTTTAGTCCTAGTCAAACTTTCAGCAAATTCAGAAAATAATACCACATGAAATAAGTAATCTAGGCTAACATTTCATATTAGACTAAGCCTATAGGCTGCTATGAAAATCCTGAGAATCGGACTGGCGCAGAGAGCATCAGAGTCCGTCTCCATGGAAATGGCTGCTTGGCGATAGCGGGTTAAAATTGTTGGTGCACCACTTTCCTTGTACGATTTTTAAAATTTCAAAACACTAGCCTCTAAAGACAGAGGTTGTAGGTGAAGTCAAGAAGGGAAATTTCTGCACAGCTTGTAAACATTAAGATATCTCAATTCAACACCCGCTTGACCGGTTGGCCCTCCTAGTGGATGGTCTCTGGAACTACCAAGCCACGTAAACATTCATATGTCGTATGTTGTTCTTTGTTTTTACACTGCTCAATGCTATCAGACCTTTGTCAGTATTCCCTCATTTAGAATATAAACTCCCATACTCCCATGCAGACAGTGTTGGTGATGCAGTTCTTTAATTGTGTTCTTCATGTCGTGGCTTCATAATTTTCGCAACGGACCTTAACTGATGAGGGAAAAGGAAAATATGGAGCAATTCCTCTTTTGTAATATAAACATCAGACCCAGCCAGCACCATTAGGTAGACATCACACACGAAGAAACTGCAGTGCAATGCCTGCTTCTAATAACTGGCATGACACATGACTAAGTATCTGACAACAAGTGAGAGTCTAGCATCAATAGTTACACAGACATCCCCAGGGGTGAAACTCTTTGTGCGAGTCAGAACAGACAGAAGAAATCTTGCTTATATGCCATTCAGAAGATGTTATTTTTACCACTCCTGAGCTCTCCCATCTGAAGAAGCGGGGCACTTTGATACTGAATACTTGAGGTATGTGGCACATATGATAGGCCCTATCTCTGGAAAAATAGATGAGAGGATTTGATGAGAGGCTACACTATAGTGCTGCTATCTTTGAAATTTTGAAATCTCGACACCCGCTTCACATACCCTGAAGACATCAGTCCTTTACCGGTGAATATCGGGGAGCTTCAGAGTCAGAATCCTTTAGGGCAAAAAATGTGACATTGCCACCCATTGCTGTTGAGCTGTCTTAAAGCAGCAGCTATCCGCAGGTAACATCCATACTCCTCAACACTTTTTATTTTTTTCACTGTGGAATGCCATTAGCATATCTCAAGTAATACAGTTTCACTACAGAAAGCTTTACTCCCAAGTGAGTCAAAAACAGGCAAGAGGGCGTATCAAATATATTCTAATGACACAGCGTGAAAATTAAAATGTCCTCTGCCTGTGTGTACCTTCAGTCTAGGGTTCACTGCTGAACTACTGCTAATTGCCAATTAGGTTTCCTCCAAATAGTGTTTACCGCTCCCCAAGTCCCAAGTAAGTTTCCATCCACAAGAAGCAAAATATTCCATCATGAAATGGAAAAACACTGACCCTTTTTTTTTTTCCTCCCAAAACATCATCTTTAATCCATCAGCGAATAGTTTTAGAGCATATAAATGTTACATGTGTGTACAGTCTGTTGTAATCATATACCTCCATAATAACGGTGATGAAATTAACAGGAACATTGCCAAAAAAAAATCAAAGGCAGAATGTGAGCTTTAAATAGTAATGTGCGCTGTCAGATGTGCAAATTTTCCCGCCACATCCCACTTGTGCTCCTCTGCACTCTGTAGTCTGTCACAGATATCCAGGTTTGTTAGAAAGGGGCAGTTTCTCAGTCCCCATCAAAAATGGCATTATCCAGTTAACGGATGCAACGACCCAGTAATGAGGCATTTGCTGCAATCCGTGTGTTTCCCAATGACTTTCAGAGTGCAGACGTAACATGAAATATGGAGTTTCATGAGAAATTTGTGAAGCTTTTGATTTCCCCTAAGCTCTGGGTTACATAGACTGTATCCCATCTCCCGCGGAACAGCAGTATTTTTTTTTTTTTTCCTGTACCACATAATTTTCTGTGGCTTTTATCGTTGCCAGATAGGATCTCGTTGCGTCGTTATTGCCTCAGAATAGTTATCGAAGTGTATTTCCTAACTTATTTCTCTCACTGCACCACATGAAACGGACGATGAAGTAGGAGTTGAAGTGCGCACACGTCCGACCCAAAGCGGGCTCAGCCGCAGGATAAAGTTGGATCGCCTGACGAAGATCTTATCAGTTGAAACGTCGCAATAAACTTCCTTGGCGGGCTTGAAATTCAGGGCGCGGATATTCTTCACTTTTGCTATGAAATGGACAATAGCCTTTTATTTTACATACTGTGCAGAGTTTACGAGCTTTAAAGCGTGGCAATCATTTGACACGTTCCGCTTCCTTCTGTCTTATTATTTACCAGCTGAATCAGTTCATAAATGCCCTTTTTAATATTTTAGATTTGTGTTGGTGGAGTGCTGCTTTTTAAATAAGCAATAGATCATATTACATTTCTGAAAGCAGCAGACAAAACGTACCTTTAAATGCTGCATGGAATACACTTGGCTGTGGCTCACAGGGCGAGAGGAGTGAATGATGTTATCTGAGAGGCAGACGCGCTTCATGAATATGATCCATTGAAGTGTTTGTCTCTCAAAGCGCAGGGAGGCTAAGGCTGTGACACATTATTATGATTGCATTGTTTTTATAAATGTGTCAATCTTGAACGTAGCTCATTTGGATGACAGATAATCCTTCTGAGTAGGATCACAAACAGAGCAATGATTGACACGCCACTTGGGTGAGAATAGTTTCATATACAGCTGCTCGAAATAGTATTCACTCCCACTTGACTTTTGACTTTTTGAACATTATTTTGTGTTGTAAAGGGATTTTAAAATGCACTTATTCTGGGGATTTTTCTGTCTACATCTATGCAGAAAAACATTGTGTTCCAGTGTTTAAAATATTGTACTGATTGGCCTAATAGGGGCGCTATAATTAAAGGTCAAACATTTTAACTCGGTCGTCATATCTCAGACACTACTTGTCTGATTTTTATGTAACTTTGGAGGAATGATCCATTTTTGTACTGTGTTCTGCCGTTTTAAAAATTATACTAATTGGCCTTATGGACCAAAATTTTGGACCTATAATTAAAGGTCAAAATGCCAAACTTTGAAAGGCCATAACTGCAACACTACCGGTCCGATTTTGATGAAACTTGGAGGGATTATGCATCTTGCCCGGGGGCTGCCTGCATCATTCTTGGGGGAAGACGTGTTTCACTTGTCTTTAAAACCTGCTCCACATCTCATATCATATTAATCTGAGTTCCTCTCTAAGTTCCAGTGAATAATGTTTACCTTGTAGAATTGTTGTGATTCTTTGCTTCTTGCTATATCAGTCGTTATTACATCTCCTCAGGACATTTCAGTAGGATGTTAAGGTCTGTGATGAACTCTCCATCAAAATACATGAGCAGTTTTGAGTGTTTGTTAAACTAATGGATGGAATTTGGGTCCAGCTCCTGAACTACTTGCTTTCTACTCTTTCCCATGAAGTGAACATGCTGCTGTTGATTTGCATTTCAAGGTCCCCGATAAGTGACAAGATCACAGTGTTCTCTAAAGCGCTCTGACCTTGTGTAGAGTAGGAACTCGTACTGGGAGGTAAATGCTAATCATCTTTAGGCGCTCATGTTTAGTCTTTTTAGAGAGCGAGAAGCAGAGCGCCCAAAGCAGTACACCAGGTTTGCTTTCCACACCTCAGTGTATGCTTTGTATTAATGCCCAATTACAAATGAATTGCTAAAGTATTTCAGTTAAAAGCATATATAAATACAGATGTTTGTGGAGATTAAAAATAGTCTTTTCCAAACTTTCAGATTCCTTTGTAGCTCAAAACACAGGCCTGTTTTGCTCCAGTACCTCTAAACTATATGCCCAATTCACATTCTAATTTTTAGGGTGGAAAAAATGTAAAATATCAAAACATAAACAAATTAGTAGTGGAGCAACAGTGAATAAACGTGGGCTCCATAGTCCAATTATAAATTGGGGCTTTTAAGCAGTTTTATAGGAGCATTATTCAGGGGGTTTAGGAGTATCACAGAAAGTCACAGAATATTGAACGTGTACTTTTCAACATGGTGTAGGTCTGCCATGGACTGGAAGGAGAGAACATGTTTTTAGTATGTTTGAATCATACTTAAACCTCTAAGCTAGTTGTGATACGTATTTCCCTACTCTGTGTGCTCTAGGTTTCCTACCTCATAGCCTCACACACTCAGCCAGGAAGCACAAACTGCTGAGGCCTTGAGCACAAGATATGCTTCCAATTTTCTGTTCTGTGTGTGTTGTCTTAGGTGAAAGACGGGTGGGTGGGGGAACTTGGAGGAAAAAAGATGAGAATTCAAAAGCCCCCAATGTTTTTCTGGTGGTCACAATCCCTAGAAAAACACTACATTTGAGGTTTTCTGCGACTGCAAAAACATGTTTTCTTTTTGTCCTGCAGGAAATTCGTATAATGAGTGCTAAATGAAATGTGGCCACTGCTGAAATATACTTCCCAAGGCTGTGGTAAAGTTTAGTGTAAGCAAAATCTTAAGTAGTTTGTTGTATCTGTGGTCCGTGACATTGAAGTAGTACAGGTGTAAGCAACAATGTTGTACCAAGTAATTATATTTTGGTACGGAAGTTCCAGATGACAATTTTTGATCGGTCTGTCTTAACTCTGCATTTTACATTGGACCTGCTATATATATATCATATTATTTGATTGAAATTCATAGGGGTGCAACTAACAATTTTCAGTTCGTCAATTAAGATAATGATTATTTTCTTAGTTTGATTAGTCATAACAAAAAGAAAATGAATCAAGCAGCTTAAAATTTAAAGCTTCATTGAGTTCTAATGTTTTTGACAAAGATATTTTTGACAAACGGCAACTAACCATTATTTTGGTAATTGATTAATCTCTCCACTATGTTTTCAGTTTTTCAATTAAGTTAATTAGTTTCTTAGTCCTATTAGTCATATCAAAAGCATAATGCATCAAACAGTTTAAAAAGTTTTATTGAGTTCTCATCTCTTTGACGAACATGTGGAAAAGAAAGTCATCCTTACACCCTCTGTTTGTTACTAGGAGGAAAGGAGGAAAAAATTAAGTAAACATTATTCAAATTTGTTAATGATTCTAGTTGTGTTCATTCATGTTATGCTAGAATAAAACTGTCTTATGTGTAGAATTTCATTAATTTGTTTTTTGTAGATTGTTATTCAATAATTTAATGCCTGGAAATGCCACGGATTCTCAGCATTTTTCTTTTGCAAGAGACTTGACTACAAACTCAATGTTATGATGTTAAAGAAAAGCACAGGAAAAGTTTTGTGTGGAGATGACAGCTCTCTCAATTATCCTCTAAGCAAGGTTAGCAATTAACTGAACACAACTCAACAGAACTATCAGCACATATTCAGACCGGTAGTCAAGCTACTCAGTCATCTATGTCCCGGTAACATAAACAGTCAGTAACCACTATCTGGCACAGACGTGGCTCCGGGATTCTTTCATTTTAAGTGTTTGTGCTGTTTTACAGAGGTCACACTCTGCTATACTGTTGGGTTTAAATTTGAAATATCCACAGTTTTCTTTTTTTTTTTATCTTGTGGTCTAATTTTTTTTATGTCTTATGGGTTTGGCTGAACTCAGCCATTTTCAATGTCAGAACGTTTTTCTTTGCCTCCCGGGTGCATGTCAGGCAGCTAGACATTTCAAACAGCGCTGCCACCAGGTGCTTCCTTTGTGCAATCCATCATTGACCGTTAATCAGGACTGCTTTTTATGCATACAGCCTGAAATTTGCCTGCATTTGCATCAAATTTGTTGATTATGTCAGCCAGGTTCACTTCATGAAGGTTCACTTCATTCTCGTCTGTTTACCAGTTCCTCTCCAGCACACAGTTTCACTGAACACAGCGGAATGTTTGTTTATAATGTGTTCATACAAATTGGCCATAACGGCTGGCAAAGTCTGACCTTCTGAGCTGTCTAGAGCAAGTGTGCAGCTCTGCAGTTACTAGATAACCGTATCCAGTAGACACTCACCTGTTTTCACCTTTTACCTGGTGACATTGCAGGCTTGTCCCTTTTAATTAGCTTGCTGGGATTGTAGAATCAGCAAGAAAGGCCAGTGCATGACCTATTGAGTTTCCCTGTTGTACAGTTTGGAGGCAAATTGATTTCAGCATAATATGTCAATTTTTATTTATTTTTTTTAAATGAATGTTGATCTACTCTGAAGACTGCCAACAGCTGACTGCTCATGATAGCATTTTCTTTCATGTTGTTGAGCATTTCTCATGAAAAGATAAGACAAATATGTTTCAGTGTTATCTGTGGGAAAAAATGTTTTTATTTGCTCCCCTGAAGGGTTTACTACGAAGCTCCATAATGGGGTTAGTGAGGTAACTTCAGCTTTTAACCTGAAGTTTCCCAATGTCAGGAAGGTGGTTCACTTGTAAGCAGGATACATCACCATGGTAACGTAGGCTGCACCGCTAACCTGCTCCGGAGCGGGTTACATTCAGGCTATCAGATCCAAACGTATAAAACGCCCACCTCCTCACCAGTGAACTCTCTGGAAACATGGCATCACCACTCCTAGAGGATCGCGCAGCCTTTATTAAAATCAACTGTATTGTAAAAACGTAATATACAAAACCGATATGAACAAAAACAAGTAATAAAGATAAATGCACAGGGGGAAACTATTGGCTGAACAGATAGTAAGAAGGGCTGTTTGCAGGGCGATGGACCGGCAGAATCCCTTTGCTTTCCATGCCGATTTATTATATAAGAGATATAATAATATGAGGCAGACTCCGAGGCTATGAAAATATTTTCTATCCACAATGTGATGACACAATGTTGTATCAATGAAAAGTACACCTATTGTTCCATAATGACGGTGCGGTGATAAGCCGACTTATTTACGCATTTACATTATCCTCCTGCAATCCGGTCTAACCCTGGCCCCAGTGTTACTGTTCACTGTTGCAATGTTTTTTTTATTGCTCATATGAATTCATTATGATAGTGTGTTCTTCTTAATAGAAAAACATAAATGTTAGTAATCCATTTCTTTCCCATACTTCCCACTTTTCCAGTCTACTAAACGTGTTGAGATTATCGGTAGCATATGTGTACATAACCCCACAATTATTTGTAATCTACTCCTTTTGGTTTTTTTTTATTATATTATTATTATATTCTAGTTGCATGCTTATACCTAATTCCCCCATGGGGATCAATAGTTTAATCTTATCTGATTTTAATTATGCTGCTCTGGATCTGGATTGGAAAATCCTGAGTTGAGAGAGCGGGTTCATAACACTTGTCTGTGTTTTGTGCCCCGATGGGTTAGGGTTAGGGTTAGGGTTAGGGTTAACGGCCCAAAATGAATGGGTTTCAATACCCAAGTTGGAAAGCCCATAATCGTCAAGATTTTACACCCCTCGTTCTGGAAGTGACCTCTAAGTCAAAGTAAGTTATAAGTATAAGTAAGTTATAATGGGACAGGTGTAGAGCTGGAATTTGGAAGTTGGAATCTGGAAGTGCCAATTTGGAATTTGGAAGTCTCAATTTGGAATTTGGAAGTGAAAAAGTTGGAATTGGGAATATGGAATTTGGAAGTTGGAAGGGTTAGGGTTACGGTTAGGGTTAGGGTTACGGTTGTAAGGTAATTCACTGGTAACTATAAACTTTCATTTAGATAATGATTGAACATCTTATTTATTAGACAACAATCATTTGATGCCACACGAAAAGACCCCAACCAACTAGCTAACAAGCGTTGATAACCACCTTTTGTGAGATCGGTTATCTGGGATTTCCACAGTTTGGTTTTGTGAATCCAGTTATTGCAAAGACATCCTGACTATGTTGAACTTTGTGACATAGGCTGCTCCTTATACTCGAAAGCCTGGTTTCACAAACTGTAGGTCGAGAACCAAAGTCACAGAAGTTCCAAAAGTTCAAGAACCTCTGACCCAATGCAGTGGGCCAATTAAAACTCAATTTCACACCATTAGCTTTCGCCTTGGAATATAACCTTGAGACTTACACCAGTGTTTTACTCTGCAGACTCACCAGAAATATAAACTCATTGGCCTGTGGAGTGTTTCATTTCCTGCTTACAGAATTGGGTGTCAAGTAAATCAGGAGCAGGTTGGATATAAATCATTTCAAGTCAGCAAATTCTTCTGTTAATGTAGTGTAGATGGGTGTGATATACAGTAGTAGTGGGGGAAAAAAAGACTGTTTTCACTCTTGACCATAGCCAGCATAATTTGGATGCAGTGAGTGGTGCTGGGAGCCTCAGTAGCCACGCCCACTGAAAATACATGTCTGTGATGACAGATTTGTACCTTGCAGGGGCGCTTGCTGTAGCTCACATATGGAAAAGAAATCACTGGGAGGCTGCTAATCTCAATGAAAATCCACTGAAATGCTTGTCACTGAGATGCACACTCCTGCCTCCCAGCCCTTTCCTACACACACATACACACACACACACACACACACACACACACACACACACACACACACACACACACACTGACATTCGGCACACTAAGCAAGCAATGCAATAATAAAAGTTTCATCTAATACCTTTGCATTGGAGTGTGTACCAGTGAGAATTGGTTAACTGCAAATACACCTTAGGCCTGTTAAATTCTTGGTAGCAAGATGAAGATGCTTCGAAACATCAGTTTTAAAAAGAAAACACAAACGATTCAACAGTATTGTGTTCAACTTCAGCCATGTGAGTGCAAAAATAATGAGGAGCAGCTGGGCAAATGTAAACATTGAAAAATGGCTTTTTCAAAACTTTCTGTGAAATCTTATTTGTGTCTTTTGAATCTTTGAAATTCACTATACATACAATAATAATGTATATACGGTAGGCAAATATAGCTTTCACCGATGGAAAAAAAACTTGATCACCTATGATGTATCATAAAAAGCAGTGTTTAATCGTGGACAATAAATAAAGCAATGAGTAACACTAAATATCTGTGCAAATAAATGCTGTAACTCCACCCACAATTCAGTGAAAAGTCGTTTATTTTTACCCACTTCATCTGTATAATTGAGCATTCTTTCCTATACATGTTTTTTTTTAACATAGTGTAGCATGAAGGGCCCCACCTCCAGAGCTGGAAAATGTCTGGGCCAGCCACTCTTCTTACCTCGCCACAGCTGTTCATACAAGACACAAACATGAAATGATACAGGGCAAAGCAGAGAAAAGTCCTAGAAAAATAAAGTGTGGAGAGAAAACCCAGAATCCAGACCCAGAATCATGAGACCCTCCCTGTTTTAAATGGTCTCAGAGGCAGAAACAGGAGGTCTGCTGGCCAGCAAAAACACACTGCCACCCAAGGCCCTTTCAAGCTAAACCTCTAACCGGAAATCGTGAAAAGACCAAGTACATGGTTTCCATTGTAGCGGCAGGACCTTTGTAAATTGGCTGGCAAATGCATTTGTTTGTGACTGGTAACCTTTGTTGTGTTTCCATTTGTCTGTCTTTCTTTCTTTTCTGAAACCCTATACCCTAAGCTATTTTTTTCTGGGTTGCTACATCCTAGACACATGAAATTTCACAACATGATAGAGATGGTGGCAATGCAACTTAACCTCAATTACCTGATTTAGTGCACTAAAATCAAGTCAAAGCAGGGCTGTATGTGTGGGTTTTAAGCGCATGTATGGAATTTCATGCAAATTAATTCAAAGCCATGCAGCTAAATGGCAGAGCATTGAGTATGCAGGCATTCACAGTAATGCTGATACATTGATTCATATGGGCCTAGGTCATAACTATCACATTATAGTGGGATGGATGTCTCCATCATTATGAAAGTTACGGAGTGCTAAAGCAGAAACATTCCTTTTTAGCTCTTGACCCCTGACAGCTTTAAATCTTCTACGTTTCCATGGAGACCTCTGTGGTCTACTGCTGTATTTGAGTTCATACGGTTTTGTTTTTTTCTCAAACATTCTTTCTGTTGAACATTATTTTGTTTGTCTTTTTAAATCTTTTTTCCTTCTTTGGACATTCCACCTCCCTCATGAATGTTCTTTCTTTTGTCTAAAATGTGCACACTGTTTTTATCTCCAACTCTCAAGTCGATTTTCACACTTTCCAAAGTGGTCGGTCTCTTTTCCTCGAGCGGTTTTTCTTTATTGAGACAGTAGGAAGTCTGTGAAGGATGCAGTGTCAGACAGAAGTTTCCCAGGGGGTTAGATCCCAGGGCAGCGGGGTTTGCATGAGGTTTCAAATGAGGAGAGATAAAACCACTACATGGCTCTTTGCCCTCCCACCAATGAGCAGAGAAATTGGCCTTCAGCTTCTGATGTTTGTTTGTCGGTTCCGGTGTTGTGCTTTCTCTATTTCCCTTGCTCCTCACTTGTGAAGCTGTCCCAGGCAGTTCATCTCCAGGAGATGAAACGGACAATCAAGTGTCGGGTTTCAGCGTGGTATAACACAGTTCAAGCTGCCAGGATGCACGGTTTGCAACCTCGAATATTTCCGCAGCTGCAGTGGAAAAGAGTTTCTGACAGGGTGTTATTAAGTTGACATAATTTCACAGGGAAGCTTTTAGGGCTTTGTGTTGGAAAAGGTATTGTGACTTTTACTTCATAATGTTTTGGTCACACTGCTCTTTGCGATGTCAACTTGGAGCGAGAAGTTGACCTAAGGCCGCTGCCGATATGAGACGCGTAGTGTGATTCATGTCACAGGAGCAAAAGGGTGAGAACACAACCCCTGGCATGTTGCTTTTTATGGGTCATCTCTGGTATGCCACTGTGCATCTCAGCAAAACTGTTCTCTTCAAAAGGAGACTGTTTTTTGGGGGTTTTTTGTACACACATACAAAACTGCAAAAGAATCCTTTTGGATAAACTGTGGGCGGAGGAAGTCGAGTTTGAATGTCAGGTATCGTGTGTCTAGGCAAAAGCTTCTTGTTGAGTTTGCAAACCCCATCATCTCTCCTTACCGCAGTCCTTAGTGTATCACCATCTGGCCCACAGCTGAAAACTATTAGGCTCTGCTGGAACTTCCTCTCCACTATTCCACCGCTGTTTGAAGGCAAGTAAGTAGCTTTTTATCTCAGCTCTTTGTTGTTGTTTTGCACGTTTCTGTTCTTACAACTTTAGTTTTTTCCTTCTCAGTGCAAAGGGCAGCGCTAGTTTGTCTTTAATCATCTTTGTCAGTGCTTGGTAAGGGTTTGCTGCATTTGATACGTGGGAGTCTTGAGTAAGAGTGCCAGGCTGTGAGAGAGAGCAAGCCTGAGTTTTAGCTTAGACACCGAGACACCGCGGTCGATTCAACTGAGGAATTCCGGGGCTAAATTCATAAACAGATTGTTGTTGCGATGCCTAACGTGCCGCGCTTAGCAAGCAAGATTCCAGAGCCGGGGTGAAAGCAAAGCGGAGAAAACAAAGGATCTTTGTTGCTTTTCTTTTCCGAGGCATTATGTTGGGACCGCAGTGCATGTTTCTATCCCATGTCAAAAGCTGGCTGCCTTTTTAGCGCATATGGGTCAGATTAGTGACTGGCTGAGAGGCTTTTAAAAATGGGACGTTAACTTTTTGTTTTTTAACTTTTTCAGCGTTACATTCTCATCTTTTGCCACACTTGTGCATTTAGATTGCTTTTCATTCGTGGATTGATCTTTGGGCTTGAGAGAGGACTTCACAGGGTCAAAGTAGGTCACACTCATTTCCAGAAACTTTCTTTCCCCAGCTAAATTCCAAATGTTTGAGTCACTGAAGATGAATTGTGAAACCCTGGACATGTTTTTCGGTGCAAGTTCCTCAGTTGTTTTGGATGATAAATGTGTTCTTCATTTAGTGAAGTATTTGGTATTTGCTTGTGTGTTTGCCACTATTCTTCTGTAGTTTCAGCAACAAAATTCATACTACCTATTCTTTGTCCTTAATGACTCTGACTCTGACTGGCCTCATAAGTCATGGATATTGTAAACGTCCACCCAGTATGTTTCGATATCCTGTTTAATGCTAATGAAACTGCGTTTTTGAGGTGTTAAGTAGCATTATTTGCATGCCCATTTATTTTTATTATCAGACCCAATAATGTTAATGCAGTGTTGTAAGTTTCCTGAGCATAAATGTGTCCCCAGATGATCAGTCAAATGAGCAAACTGTAAACCACATATGGTCTCTGTCGTCCCTTGGGAGCAATTTAAAAGACACTCTAACTCTTAACACACTCACTTTGTGGACATGTACACACACACACACACACACACACACACACACACACACACACACACACACACACACACACACACACACACAGATACACACACACACATACAGAGTTCCGGAATGGAGCATACCTGACCTGGTGCTTTCACCACAGCTGGTAAACATCGATGGGAGACTGAGGAAGTTTGCAGCTCAGTGCTAAGGCTGTGTGTGTGTGTGTGTGTGTGTGTGTGTTTGGGGGGCTGCAGTTCACTCAAGGGAGTGCTGTTGAATCACCAGACGGGAAGCTATTAAAACAGGCCAAACGCTACGGCTGTCAATCAAAATGAGTGATCTCACAGCTAGGTGTCAGACCAGACGTTACATTACACCACAATACCTCAGGAATACACACAAAAGGTAGCCAGTTTCTGTCTGGCGGGGCATTCCCCCGTGGTTCCCAGTAAATGCACCATTTGAAATTGAGAGCAGCTTCTGCCTTAAGCTTTAAAGAACTTCCACAGCTATTAAAGGTTAGTTCATAATTCATGATATCAGAATGTATTATTGGCTGATTTCGCCTGCCTGCCAGTTCAGCAACATCTTTTATCTTCACTGGGTGCTAGAATTTATTTTACTCATTAACTGTGTAAAGTAGATGCATGTTGAGCTGAAAATACTTATTCTGTCATGCGATCCAAACCTAACTGGTGTGCCCAGACGGTGCAGTGGAGAATTAAGGGCTATTAGCATTAGAATTTTTTTTTTTTTTCTTTCCCTCATTCATTCTTGTTGGTCTTGCTGGTCTTGGTTGTTCATTCATTACTTTGGTCATTGTACTATTCCTCCCTTGGTAGGCCCATAAGAAGGCTTAAAGGTAATCCTAGAGTCAAGGGGAGCGAGAGGAAGTAGATGGCAGATGAAGGCAGCAGTGCAGTTAGCATGCAACAAGTAGGACTCCTGCAATACTATACCCAGGTCTTAATTCGGCAATCCAGATTTCCCCAAATAGTTTGGTGTTTGAGATCTGCGGCATGAGCTGCCCCCTGACTCTGGTGGATTGTAAACAATACCAGTGTCCTTGTGCGTTTGCCTCTGCAGTGCTTTTTCGACGGCAGCGTGCTGCTGGGCCCGTAAATAAGGAACACAAGCTGTCTTTTTCAGCAGCAAAGCTATTCTGTTTTGGCAGACTTCGGAATGTCCCAGTCCCCACCCTGTAGCTTGTTCCATTTAAGTTTTCTCCATCCCTCCAGAAGGCCTCTGTCGCCAAAAAAATATCTCCTTACATTGAGAGGCGTAATACAATGTTAAAACTTGTATCTGCAAACCTCAATACTACATGCAAATTGTCATTATATATCTTATTTCTTACATAGCTCATAGCTTTCCACCATTATGTCAGTTCGAGGAGACAATTGCATATCACTGCGGAGCCTTTTTCTATGCAAATTCAGAAATAATAGGCTCTGTTGCAAAAGTTTCTTTGTTAACAAGGATGATTTGCTTGTGCATCTCCAGTCTCTTCCCAGAAAGTAGAAAGACATCCGAGTCAATAGTATGACTCCATCATTTTGCAATGGCACCTTATTGCTATTCTTTCAAAACAACTCGTGACTCATGAACCTCCAGTGTTACTTTGAATTATTTGTCTAAGTTTGTATTTGTCTCAGCTATATACTTCGCTGTTTAGCTTTATTCTCAGGCCCAAAGACTACTGTGAGATTACGCTTCTCACATATAAGTCTGTTTTCTGCCTGGATTCATATACCTTGAGCTCTTAATTGGTGTTTGTGCATCATACCAGGCGCCGCACAGCACACACTCCCTCCATGCCTATAGCTGTCAAACCCCATGTTTGTTCCTATTTTTCAAATGTCTGTATTCTCTCTGTGTCCTTGGCACCACACCCCACCTCAGCAGCAGCGTTGAAATCATGTGATTTGCCCTCCTGCAGGAGACTCATTATGTGTCATGCTTCACGCTGTACCTGTGTTCTGTATACTCAGTAAATACAGAATATACAGTAAAGCGATTGCAGTAAAGTCTCTAAAAATTGACTCAGATTGGCAGAAATCTGTAGACTGTTGTGCCCCAATTAAGAAATGCTAATGAACTGATTACCTTCAATGATTTTATCCTTTGCTTCTGAAATGGACCTTTTATTGAAAGGTGCTATGTGTTGCATTTTAACATCAATAAATCATTACCATATTTTGAGACATTGGTTAAATTACCATAAACAAATGTGACCATCGCTGAGAAGATTGGCAGCCTCTACACTTGTTTTTTTTACACCAGGTCGATTTGGTGGGAAGTTGCTGCGTTGCTTTAAAGCACAAAGGGAGATTTCTTTATGGCACAAAACAGGAAGATGGCGCTGTTCCTGCAGCACAAACAAAGCTACAGCATTCAGAGTTTCTTGCAATGGCAGACGCTGGAATGAGGGAAAGGCCAATGGAAAAATCACTTCAAACATGTTTATCCTCTTCAGTAAAGCTAAAGAGAAGATAAATGCATATGGAGCAACGCCAGGGACAGGGAGGGGGGAAGTGGAAACATCCTCTTTTTGACAGGAAGCAACAGGCTTTACGGGAAATGTGGTTTTCATTTTTAGAAACACAAGCACTAACAATAACACTGGTATGAGATAGAGAAGTTTATTACGCAAGTATATATTGATGTTTTATATTGAAGTATTCAAGGCAGCCCATGTTTCTCTAAAAGTATATAATCATACTATAAAGCAAGGAATCTCTGTCTGTATGTGTGTCCTTCGCATATCTCGAGAACCGTTCGTCCGATCTACTTCACATTTGCCGGGTGTATTGCTGAGGACCCAAGGACGTGCAGTGTCGGATTGGACACGTGACACGTTCAATATTAATAAACTTTGAATAAGCAAGCGAACAGCACTCTGTGCAGCAGCGGGGCTCAAAGCAAGCGACTGGAAGCGCAGTGTCGAGTGTGAAGTTGTTTGGATGAGCGATACCGGAGGCCAAGCAATCGGCCTGTTCCGAACAGGCATGTTTTGAACGGGCAGTGCACTAGTAATAATAATTGATAGTGAACATTGGTGCCACATTCAATCGTATCTGTTGAAACTGCTTTCTTTCAGCACGCTTAAAACTTAAACTTCAAAACTTTTTCTTTTTTAATTCCATGTGACTAGCCAGGCCCAGTGCAGCTACTCAAATTTTCACTTTAAGACTAATATATTATTCATAAATCTAAATTTGAATCTTAAGTTTTATCAGTTTGGTGGAGGATATATGCAGTGTGCAGCTTGTGTGTTAGGGGTGCAGTGTTAGGGCATAAGCAGGCTTCTGCTTTTTCCATTCACTAAAAACCCAGAGTTCCCTTGATAAATAGAAAATGTCAGAGATGGAAAAATTCCATTCATTTTCTAAATAGCCTGTGCAAAAGTGAATTTGCCTGCAAAGACGGTGATTGAAATACCTATTATAAGGCAGGCCTTGCATATTTTGCCACAGTAAAAGAGTAAAGAAAATTGCTTTTGAAGCAGCCTTACAGCCTCACAGCTACCTTAACCTGGTCCTGGACAGCGTGTCTGGCAGTCAAGCGGATGGCTGAGCTTGCCTGGGGAACTGTCCATAGAAGGATGATACATAGGTTTGAATCTAACCAAGGCCAAGCTGTCAACTTTCAGACCTGTTTTGACTTTTTCGCATCAGTAAAAGAGTAACTGTTTATTTATTAATGCAGCACAGTGTCAGCCTACCAGTTGCTATGTTAGAGGATCTGTGTTACATTGCTACTACTAAAGTCTTGAGGGCTAATAAGATGGTGGGTGGACAGCGGACACTCTCATGTTGAAAAAATAACGAAAACGATCTTTGACCATAAAGCCACGTTCATCTCTTACTTTATCCAGTATTTCAACATAACTGCAGAATAATAATGCGTACCCCTGCTGTTTGTGTGTTAGGCAGCTTTAATGTTGACAGAAATCTGGAGGTTATTAGTAACAATACACTCAAGTTCAGCACTGGCATCTCTCGCTATGACTAATCTTTGCGGATCAGGTTTTTGGTTCCACGCCTGGTAATATTCTTTTTTTTTTGTTAAACTTTGCAGTGGAATGTGTAGTGTCGACTTAATTGAAAATGTAGCAGTTAGACATGAGTTATGTTAGGAAGCTTAGAATAATAATGGTAAACAATATTGCATTTTTTCACTGTGAGACACCATTATTCGCCTTTGATAGGAATCACCATAGTTATATCTTTCTTCCAAAGTGTTAACATGTCCTGTGCCCCCGAAACTATAAAGACAATGAGGACTTGATTATTCACAAACTCACAACATTTAAAGTACCAGACCCTCCACAGATGGTGAATATGATGTGGCCCGGTGGTAAACAAATGCAGTGCAGATGGACCTGGATTTTCATTGGCATCCATTCTGACAGCTAGACTACTCATAAACATTGCCTCACTCTGAGAGGGTGGGGATTTTCACAGAGAGAGCTTCAGACTGTCTGTTTGTTTTAGACTTTCTCTTCTTTAGTGAAGGCTTGAGGTCAAACCCATTTCTAACTTTGTCCCCCCCCCTGCTGCTTTTCCAGGTGGAATATTGGCAGATACTCAGGAGGGACCGCAAAGACGCAACTTTTCCACTATGAACCGCGCCTTCAACAGGAAAAAAGGTGAGCACAGACTGCTAATCCTCCATTTAGCTTGCGCACTCCAGCCAAGCTTTTATTAGCTACAGCGATGCCGCAACTTTTTAATAAAGTCTCCAAGCCCCTAACCTGGTTTAGTCGGATGTTCTCACTGTTGTGAATGCAGCATTTCAGACACGTTCTCTGTGGTGGTGACAGGCCGGGGGGGGGGGCGGGGAAGAGGAACAGGATCAAGCAGCGGGGAGGATTGTGTTGATGCAGCACAAGAATTGATGTTATGAAGTTACTGTATCACTTTGGGTGAAAATCTATTTGTGTTGGGCCCGTGTGATATTGTGGCTGCGCTGCCACAAACAAATCTATGAATGAAAACACTGAATATATTCTCAGTGGGTTCTGTCATTTGAGTTCGTACAGTACCCAGAATGTCCGCCCCGAATTGTGCAGTGTAACATTTTGTTTCCAGGATTTTTCTGTCTGCACAATAATGAGAAATTAAACCAAATACATACCAAACCAAAGAGGCTAAAGATCCAACATTTGTGAGTCCAGCTTTCTATGAACACAGCACTCACTGCTGTTTAGGAGACAGTTTTGGATTTCGCTCTTAAATTTTGATTTGTCACTTCATGTGGGTGGAGAAAAGTCCACATCCTACACCAGAACTTCATTTGGGCAAATAGGGTGAATCTATGGGGTCTCACCTAGCTGGGATTGGGGAGATGGGACACTCTTCTCTATTGTAGCCCCATTTTGTGATTTAGGCTGATAAGACAGGTGTATTTTTAGATAAAAATCTTACCTAGTGCAAGTATATTTTACAGAGATATGTTACAGTGGCAACAATAAAGAAAGCATAAAACTGATGGACCACGAAAACATACATAAACAGAAAACAGAACTAAAGAGGCAACAACCATAGCAACATCCACGCACAACAAATAACAAGTTTCCTGGAGAAGCGTGCATGTGTAATATATACTTTTTTCTTAATGGAGGTGGGAGGGAGTTGCACAACAGCTTGATATGTTTACCACCATCTGTCCAATTCCCTCTGGCATGGATCAACAGACCTGGAGAAGCCTTGGACGGCGTTTGTAAAGTGTCCGGGGCCCAGGTGGTGCGCCGTGCTTTAATGATATTTGGGTGTCATAATTCACTTTGTCCCATTAGGCTCCTCTATTTTAGGAGCTAAAGACGATAATCAGGGAAGGCACATATCTCAGATTAAATTTCCCTGTCATCGTGTGATATGGAAACGCAGCTCGGCACTAAGGTGCTCCGCTCCTGTCATTTTTTTTAACTGGGCTTTCCTTTTGTATAAAGCTGAAGTTGAACATCCCACCTACCTTGTGAGGGCACTTTGGCAAGAGGAATTCATGGTGGGAGTAAAGCACAACCTACAGGTTCCCTTGCCAGCGGACGGATAAATTTGTCGATGAAGAGCCCCCGGAGAAAGGGACAGATGGTTAAGCAGACAGTAGACTGTTTACCGTTCACTGAGCTGTGCTGACTTTCCCCCAACAAATGCCCCGAGACAGGCTATCACCCACTTTCCACTTCTGTGGGATTGTGAGGGGAACTATAAAGGCTGCATCCATCCAGCCATCTGCCATGAAGCATGTGTTAAGCCTTTTTCACTGAGGGAAGGACAAGAGTCTCCAAACTCTACCATACACTGCTACATCTGAACACCAGCAGACACTCAGCGCCTCGGGCAACTTGCTAGGATTCAACACATGTTACAGGCAGACCTTGGCACATGATGCAAACAGGTTTATAACAGAGTTACTTTAATGGAAGCGTCTCACCCAGATAGCTGCATGACAGCTACTTTTCATAAGAGAGCATGAAGATACAAATGACTTTGCACCATTCTCGGGTATGTGCGGTTTATATCGCTCTCTGCATGTGCTTTATGGACTTAAGTTGTTATTAAAGGTTTCCTGTTGAACGCAGATTGAACGCTGCTTTACACCATCTTCATCAAGCTCTTCCACACTTGCCGTTTTCATCATTCCAGGATTTCATTAAAAGTCAGCATGGTGGCTTTTTTATTTTAAGTTTTAAATAAGTGTTTGAATTAGTTGTTAGCTGTATTTCTTGTTTAAATTGGACTTTCTCTTCTGTGTTCTCTACTTGAACCCATATAATAAAGCGCCTACACAGGAGGATTGTTTTTGCAAAGGTATCATTCTGTCCTATATGTCCTATAAATATAATTTACATGTAACAGTGTTGGACCACCAGTACTCTTAATGCTGTTTCTCGTCAGAAGATCTATTTTGCCCTTACTCCTCCGGGAATGAATTTAGACCAAATGTACAATTCAGTCCACTGTGTTGGCTGAATTAGAATATATTGTGATAAAGGGCTATATAAATAAACTTGACTTGACCTGATTCTGATCAGCCTGCCTTGTTATGCAATGAATTAATTCTTCTGAAAACAGGGCTTTTTCAATTTCACACCAAATTTGACTGCAATTATGGATGAAACATTCCTGTCCACTGTAAATATCAACTGAGACGGATCATTCTTATTTGCAGCGGACAGCCTCACATGGGTTAAAAGGGTTTATTTGCCATAGTGATTTCATTAGAGTAAATTATTCAGTATAGGGCCTCTAGTCTCTTCTGAACTGCATTACACAAATCTAAAAGGACATTATTGCCTTGTGTTGTTGCTGCTGTTCATGTGGCTCACTTGCCTCCTTTTTTGTTTCTTGAACAAATGAGCGGGTGGTGAATGGTGCACCAGAGGAAGGCTACAGCTTTTCTATCATTTAAAGAAATTTGTTTTTTGCTCACGGTAAAATACATAAAAGTAAACTCACATAAAAGGCTGTGCAACAGGTATAGCCTACATATCCTCATTTCTCCAAGAGTAAATAATGAGCTTTTAATCACTATGGGCCTGTGACACAGGCGCTTTTGTAGCCTATGACAAAGACATTTGGGCTCAAATCTTGCTTTCTCTCCCTCTGTGTTTTTGCAGCCAATTACCATTGAGCAGCAAAACATTGCTTTCAGTTGCCTCTAAATCACAGACAAAGGATGTTAAGAATCACAGAGGACCAAGAGATACAGGCTGACTCTGTCAGCTTCCAGCTGTGAGACTGACTGTTTGTCAAAACAAGACATTTTAGCATGGAAATATATGCCGGTGTTGGAATCACTGCAGAGTTTTTTGTCAGGAGGTTTAATGCACCTGCATTTTTTCAAATTGGAGCACGGAGTTATCAAGCAAAGTTTTGAAAGTCTTAATTAAATTTTGAACATTTTCTGTAATAGTTTGTGTACCACATGTGGCTAGATGCTGAGGGGCCATGCTCCCAATCAGATTCTATAGGGCCAACTGCCTCTGATAGCTTTGGCTGAGAATGTGAAGCTTGGCACTGACAATATGTCCACTCCAGTGATTTACCTCCCTCTTTATCTCTGTGTCTGGCCGTGTTTTGTGGACTTGATCACATCTAGCAGGTACTGCCAACGGGGATCTTGATCATTTTTATCACCTGTGTTTATTGCCCTATGCTCTTGGACGTGACTTGCAATCAAAAGAGGGAGTCTAAAGAATTCATGTGGGCCTTTTGGTGAGCCTCAGAGCAGCAGAACAGAACTTCAGCTAACGCATTGCATACCAGAGGCTCTCTGGGAATTTCATGACTTACCAGCTGACGACCTTTTGACTTCTGTGTAATTGCTGCTGCCCCTGCACTGCCTATCTCACTCACCATGCTGTAGTTACCTTGTTCTGATATCGCCATCCGGCGATGTATGATTTTTATTTAGGTAAACTACAAATTATGTGGCCAGCTTTTGACTAGCTGTTGTGGAAATCTGACAAGACTTGTTTGGTAAAACCTTGTTATTGCACAGTTACATTATATTAAGTTACATGTCAGTGCCTAATTCTACAACAGTTGTTTTATGTTGCTTTGGTGTGAGGCGCAACTGTAACCATGTTTGTTATCTGTGGTAATGCTGCTATCCAAGAGAGCTGCTACATTAGTAAGTCCAAACCAGAAGTGTGTCTGTTAAAACAAGTAATTTTAAAATGAATGGCATTATAGTTGATTAAATTTCACTAATTGAATAATAAATATGATATTTTAATTGTACTTTAGACAGACTTCTCCCATTTTACGTTGCCTCAAAATATAGGCTACCAGCTGAAGTTACAAAGTTGCGTTGTAGTGACGTATCCTGGAATTTCACTTTTCAAGTTGGGACAACAAAACAATCTGTGGTTGTCTGATTACATTGTCACAATGTAATTTGGTTAGATGGGAACCAGTAGTCTTTATGAAGTCAGTGTGTAATTGCATGGATGTCTTAGTAATTCACATGACGTCATAAACACAGAAAATCACAAATTGATTTATTTTGTCTGTGATTGGCAGCCTACACTTAAGTTCACAGCTGTAATTTGTATCTAGCTACAGAAAATAGAGCTGATTTTACTGCAATTTACTGCAATTTACTGCAATGTGTCATTTCATATCTGAACTGATTGCCCCCGGGCAGCATTTGATAGATTATATTGTTACTGGTGCCAAAGAACAGTCACATGGAAAACGAGAATGACCATAAAAGAATGGTCCATTGTACTGGTGATGATAGGCGAGGACAGTGCAGGCTTTGCCCTAGATTTTTTGTAGCAGTGGGATGGAGAGGTATTTAGGCATTTGGGTCACTCACATTTGCTCAGGTTCATATAATCTCATATACAGTTATTCTGAAGGTACAATTAGTTTGATCCTAACTGTGTGTTTCAATTGGTGGAAAAAAAGTAATTGTCATTGTCATTTACCTACAAGTGGGAGAAAAACAGGTTGCTACTGCTGAATGTTTGTGAATGTTGGTCAAACCAAACCAAACTAGGGAGTCTGAATATCCATATATTTGCATTTTGGGAAAGTTAAGTTCATCTTTCATTTGAGCCCACTCACATTTTAAGTCAGAAGTAACTGTCATGTGAACACAGAGGACACTCTTTATTCCCTCTCTTAATCTTGCCTATTCCTAAACTACATATCTTTTATGGAGACAATTTGAGGTCTTTAAATGTTTTAATTGAATATTCAAATTGTTTTAATACTGTTGTTCTTTTTATTACTAATTTTATATTTCATGGTATACCAAATACAAGTGCCATGACATCATGAACTAGGTCAAATAGACCCTGATGACAGAAATGATCTATCACTGTGCTGTGTTGCACTGGTCAGGGCACACTGCACCAGTTTTTCACCATCATAGTTGATTGGGTGAAGCAGACTGGCTTCCCTGTTTATCATGTCTAAGGCATTAGACTCCACCATTCCTAGCGCTACAGAGTGAGCCAATATCACATTTATTATTAGTTGAATTACAGGAAATGAATATCCAAAATAAAGTCCAAAAACATGATGTGAACCTTAGCACGGATGCCAGTTGCCAAAGCATGCTTGAAATGCTCAGTCTAATGTCCTCTATCCATCATTACGATCAAATCAGCAAAAGGCACCCACACGGAAAATTGGATGCAGAGGTTACATGGGCTTTTTAATTTCATCAGGGCCATGTTGGCTGACCATCTCCAGACATTATAGGTTCCGGTCTTAGTGGTGTTCAATTCGGAAATGCACCAATTATATGAGCTGCAATTCATCTGTACCAATGATAATCATACATGTTTTTTGTTTGTTTTTTGTCATCGTAATATAATTTCTGCATACTGGAAGGACACTTCTGGTGTAAAAAGACAGTGCAGTGTTATATGTATCAGATTGGACTATGTTGATAGTTGGTTTATAAAATCATGTGACTGTGCATATAGTCCTAAGTACTACTACTACTACTACTAAATTTGTAAATTTAATGTATACGGGCCCTGAATACAAGCAATATTTTCTGCATTTGTTCCTCACTTTAAATTGAGTAAACTCCTCCGAGGGCTTTACAATGTTCTGGAGAAGTGGCACTACAGACACTTATGTTCGTCACTGTGCAAACATTAGCAAAGGATATGCAAACAAAGGACTTATAAGTACTCACATGTCCAAGTGTCATCCATGTACATGTAAATCCATGTACAGCAATCCAAATGTCATCTAAGTACATGTAAATGCTGTGGTGGCTGACAACACAGCACTGTGTTAGAAGAGCCAGTTTGTCTCAGATGGGGAGTGATTTACGAGCTCTGCTCTAGTTAGAATCTCTCAAAGGGCGCACTGCCTTAATATCACTGCAGCGCTCATGAATTTGTATAGCCTTTTGCATTTTCCCCTGGCTTCAGATGTCAAACACTGCTTGCAGGAGCCGCATGGATTTTGTGTCCTAACACTGGTCAAAAGTCGGTAAAACTCTTTCCCTCCAAGTACCACCAGCATAGGTTTCACTGGGCCTGGATCTGTGGTGAGGGAAGTGCTGCTCTGCACAGCAGCTAACTGCATGATGGAGAACTGTGCATGCCCAGCAAATTCATTGTCCGTCATTGATTGAACGCTGCAGTGAATTAGGCTATTGCCTGCCCACATCTTGTGGCCCTATAGAAAAATTGTGCATGCTGACATCTTTGCACTTACAGCACAGCGCAGCACTCAAGGTATAAAACAAGGTCTAAGCCTGGAGAATCCTAAAGAGGTTCCCTGTGACTATGCACAACAACACTTAATAATAGGAGTTAAATTAATGCACTATTTGTTGTTATACAGTTTGTCCACTCATGAAGATTTCTCTCAATCTTTTATAATGGGAAATGCCCACACTTTCTCTTCATTTAGACTGTCATAAACAGCTGCATTACTCTTCCTCTGATACAAGTGGTCTGGCCTCTGGTTAAGTGGAGGATTTTGGATAATTGCAGCAGATCATTTTCTTTGGATGCCCCTCTCATTGAGATCAATGAGGGATCAGCAGAACACCCATTACAAAGAGGCGCCCGATGCTTGCATTCACGGTTGAGCCTGGTCCAAAATCGAAGAAGGGTGAGAGAAAGAAAAAGATAGCTGTTGGCTCCTAGAAAAGGAATGGTTTATTTGTGATTAAGGTCTGATAGACCAAATCATCAAGAAATTCACAATCTGTGTAACAGCACAGTGTGCTGGAGGTGTTTTTTTTTCTATTTTCTCTAGTGTACCAACACACAAGTTGTTGGGTCTGCAAAGGATTTTTTTCTACGAGGTCTGCTCACTGCAAAACATGAACGTTTGAGTATTCGTGCAATCTGTAGTTCAGGAAGATAAAGGCCATGACCTCTCTATAGCTTGGTTTTAGTTTTATCGCCCAGGAATGATCCTTCATTGTGAGTCAGAGGCAATCCATTGTTTCTTTTACCAAACGATTAGCCATTTATATCTGTCTACTCTGTTTAATTAGAACAGATATCTAGAGGGCTTTGAAATACTGGTAGCAGTATTTTAGACACCAGTCCCCAGACTTGCCAATAGATCAGCCAGGATTTTAAACAAGACTGATCTAAGATTAAATGGCCATTGTTTACCCATGTAAAAACAAAAGGACAAAAAACTAAATGTGGTCCCTCAATGGCCACTGTCCACTGTTTTAATTAGTTTGTAAACGAGTGGGGTTGGAAAATTATAAGACAATCAATTTTGAATTTCAAAACAGACAGTTAAAGCACTGGTAAAATGACAAAGGCAGCAAATGGCTACTGGTTACTGGAGTGTAGCATTCATTAAGGTCTTCTGACCTTTATGCTTTGGCACGTCCTAAACTGTGAATTCTGCACATGCATATGTCTCACAGCAGAGCATTGAGAAGCCATGTACTCTTGTTCTGGGCAGCAATTTTCCAGTACACTGTGACAGACAGGCACTGAGACTTCACAGGCTGTCATCCCCTCTATTTTACATCATCCGCGGCTCTCCACACAACACATGACCCCTCCAGCTGTCAGCCTGATGACTCAACTACACACAGCCTGACCTTCAGATGCAGACGCATCCTTACGCACCAACAGTTTATGTCCCACTGGGGTGACTTCGACGGCCCCTGGTGTCATTCCCCACTTTTTTGTGCTCACTTAGTAGCCACCTTATGCAGCGAAGTGAGAGAAAGAGGTATGTCACATCCACCCCCCCACCCCCACCCCGCTTTAATCAGAGCAGTGCTGTGCTGACGCCGAGAAGAAATGTCAGCCTACCTGCCTCGCCGCTGTGCTCTCCTCCTTCCTCCCCCCGTTTCTCATAGTTAGAGTTGCTTAGTTATGTCTTAGAGCAGAGGAGGAGATGCATCATCCCTCCATCAGTTTTCATCCAAAAGCCCCTCCAGGAAATTGATTGCACTTTTGAGGTGCTAGGTGTGGCAGGGCTAATCCCATTGTATAGCTGCTAGGTAAACTAAAACCTGTGACACTTAAGATATAATTCAAATACAAGAAAAGTCCCTCAGTCTACCATGCTGTATCTGAAAAAGTGAAATGAAGTTGCAAAGGCTGACACTGCCATAAGGAAGTCTTGTGTATTAGTGGTTGGCTAGTTGCCTTGTCTCCCTCTTTTTATTTCCTATTAACAAAACAAATTACCAAAAGATTAAAACATGTCTTCCTTCCCAAGTCAAGAGCATGCTTATTGGTTTCACTGTAATGATACGGTAGATCAGCAAAGCTAGGCAATCACAATTAAGCAAATGTGGGACACCAAATCAACAGTAATTAGAATAGACTTTGAATTCATCAAACCACTTAACCAACAACATCAACATAAACAAAGTCATTAGTGCACTTATGAAGAGGGTATGGTGAAGACGGTTCACACTGTTCGCACCTCGCAAAGTCTTGATTGAAATAATCAACCTACAGGAGTTGAGTGCCCCAAGGTCACAGTCATGCATCTTTTGTCACAAGATTCATTAACACGCTTATAAGCTGTTCATGAAATGGGGAAATGAAGAAAGAAAAAAAAATCTTTAATCAGTAGTTGATGAAAGAAATTCTGAAAACGGCATAATGAGATGCTTTGGTTTGTGCTGTCGAGGAGCCATTATGATCTCTGGTCTTCTCATTGTTCATTTTTATCTTGATTAACCTTTGTATCTCTAAGGTAACTTTTAAGCAACTAATTTGTGTAATGTATAGGTTTTTTTGTCATCTATAGAAAATGCACCTTTTTAAAACTCACATGATTAATCAATTCCTGCCTTTTTCTGTGACGGTTGGCGCAATTGATTTAGCATTCATGTCTCACACTTTAGCTTGTGTGAGATTTAACCACTGATGGGGCTTATCTGTATTCATCTGTATCCCTTCATTATTGAGTGAGACTCTTATTGCTGTTTTTATCATTTCAGATAAATCATGGATGCATACCCCAGAGGCACTAGCCAAGCATTACATAGCCTACAATGCCAAGGTATGTATCACCATCTCATTTTCTCATTGTAGTGAGAATGATAAGAGCAGTGCGTGGTTGTTTTGTTTTGTTTTTATTTAACCTTTATTTAACCAGGAGGTCCCATCAAGATTTAAAAACCTCAAGATCGGCAGCGGCACATATAAAAACAAATGTTTTTCGACAGACTACGACAACAATAAAAGCAAATACAGGAACAGAACAATAATGGTGGGCAATTATTAACGGTTCACGTTCATTAATGGTGATAATGAGTACAATAATTAAACACATGAAGACCAGAGATGAAGTTCCACACCCAAACGATGAGCAGGGGCTTTTACTGTGAAAGGAACAGAATAGAACTGAGCAAGAAGAAAGAAAGAAACAAAAAAAAAAACACAACCTCCTTTGAAGCTTCTACCTTTGTGCTTGTTTGGTCCCTCTCTGGCCCAGGCTGCTGTCAGGTTAATCGGACCGCCAAACTCCCAATTAAGGTTTAGGGCTCAGCTGAGTGTCAGTCCCCCCCCCCCCCCCCCGCCATAAAATGCCAGTACTTCCCAGGATGCAGTTCTCCTGAAACAGCCAGAGTGTAGCAGCCGATTTTCCCTGGTGACCTCCAGCAAATGAGCTCAGCTATCTCCGGGTTCATCGCTTCGGCTTGAAATTGCCTGCAGTTCTCCCACTTGGCACCGGATGGAGCCACCAGTACGACTCAATGCCCTGTAGCCCTTTACATCATGCATGTAGTGCTTCATTTGAAATGCATGTGAAAGAAATAATTCACATTGTTAATTGACGTGGATTTTCTGTGTGTACCACCGCGCCATATGTATAAGTCATCAAAGAAATGTTATGCCTTATTTACCTTTCAGAACAGCTGTTTGTCTGGTGTTGTTGTGGGTTAAAATACTCCCTGTCTACGTTTAATTTGAAAGAGTTACTCCCGTTTGTTTGTTTGTATGTTTTGTTTGTTTGGGATGTATCTAAAGTATCTTCAGTCATTATCGCCCAAAACACTGGATGCTTTTGACAGGAGAATAACTTGTGAAATGGCACATTCAATTTAGACTGGAAACATGGCTCGTTACAAAACAGAGTTTTTTTAGCCTCTGTCAGATCTTCAACAAACATTTCTTAGAGGAAGACTGTCCCTCTTGGGAAGCAGTTTCCCAGTCAGGACAGTTTTCTGCTTCCTTTCAGCAAAGACTTACTCTCATATGAGGCAGAGAACCTGTCAGCATGCATCTCGCGCCTGAGAAATGTAATTATTGAACTGAGGTCCAAACTAGTCCAAACTACCACATCCTCCAACTGCTGGAGTTTTTTGTACGCAGCAAAGAGGCAGGAGGAACTGACAGGAGACGGTTCTCTGAAATCAAAGCATGTTGTCAATTCCCCAGCTTTTACTGATGAGTTGGTGTCTTCCGAAATTTGCTGAGATCTAAGTACATGACTCATTGCTGAAAGAATTGGAGAGAATGAGACAGCGGAAGTTCTGCGAGAGTGCGTGGCCTATTCTTCTTGTTTTGAAGCACTCAATGTGGTTTTAATATACACTCAGGCCACTTTATTAGGGACAGCGACAATGTTTAGACATGCTGCTGCATTTGACTGATGCTCCATTGGTACTGAGGGGCCGAATGTGTGCCAAGAAAAACTTTCCTCACACCATTACACCAGCACCACCCAGCCTGTGCTGTTGACACCAGGCAGGATGGATCCATAGATTTATGCTTGTGCCAAATCCACACCCTGCCATCAACAGAAACCAGGATTCGTCGGACCAGGTGGCGTTTTTCCACTCTTCAGTCATCTAAATTTGGTGATCACATGCCCACTGCAGGTTCTTGTTTTCGTCCTTAGCTGACAAGATTGGAACAAGGAATGGTTTTTCCGCCGCTGTAGCCCATCTGTTTCAAAGTTCGACCAGTTGTTTGTTCTGAGATGCCCCTCTGCTCATCCCTGTTATACTAAGCAGTTATTTGCATACTTATGGCCTTCCTGTTAGCTTGAATGAGTCTTGCTAGTCTCCTCTGACCTCTCTCATCAACAAGGTGTTTTCACCCTCCTCTGAACTCATGAACAAGACATTTTTGCCCTCAGGACTGCATCTGTCTGGATGTTTTTTGTTTATTGCACTATTTTCAGTGAACTCTAGACACTGTAGTGGGTGAAAATCCTAGGAGGTCGGCCATTTCTGAGATGCTGACCATTGATCATACCAGGTTCACATCTTGCCCATTCTAACATTATCGAAAAGTAATTACACCTCTTATGCTTATGCTTTATTTACGCCCGACTCGCTGTCTGGAGTAGTGAGCTGTTTGCGTAAATGGAAAGGTTTACATAATAAAGCAGCCAGTGAGTGTAGTTTTCAAAAATGTTAATGGGATCACCTCTTCATTGTGCCATCCCCACTTGCCTTTGTAGTGAACTTATCAGATCAAACTTTAGTATGTCATTTGCATGTTTTTTTTTTATGTTTTGTATTTTTGAGTGCACTGTCCCTTTAAGCTAATGGGTGAAACCTCACCACAGGGAGCTGGGGGCAGGAGCGGTCCCTCTTTCAAGTGCATGCACCAAGTGATGGATGAGCCCCCAGGCTTGGTTTGCCGAGTGAAACCTCCCCAATTGTAGCCCAGAATGCACTGGTCAGGAACAAGTACTACTCCTTTCTATTCTGGGCATCTGTCAGCTCCGTCTCACTTGACTTACAGCCGTTCTCAGACGTGTCCTTAAGTGTCCATGGAGTACATTTGTCACACCGGTGCGATATGCTGACACTTTCCTATCAGGCCTCCATCTATTTTCCAGTTCTATCAATAACTGCAGTTTTTTAGTATTGTTTCCCAGCTCATCGCATATCACAGTGAAAATGTGATATGCAATTTTAAGGCTCCATCTGGATTTTTATTGTTTTTATAATTCTCAATGAGTGATCAGTAACTTGCATTTCTTTACAGCTGACACAGATACACTCTTTGATTCATGACTTATCAGAATCACTTTAATTGCTAAGTGCAATAAATGTCCAGGCATTTGTCCTGTTGACATTGGTCCAGTGATATATTGAGAACCTGCTGAATGTCACTGTGCATGCTGACTCACGTTACAATGACAAAAGGACCTGGAAAAGCAAACAGACTGTGCGAGACGTGTTCTGTCCTGTAGACTACAAGCATCACTCCACATACTGTGAAACTATTATCCCTTATTTATTTCCCGAGAGCAAGGAGGAGATGCAGATAAAGAGCAGCGGATGAGTTGGAGAAGGATTTTTAAGCTTTGAGATAATTTAGATGTGGATTGTACAAAATGAGCTGCCACTCGCAAAGATGCCCCCAATATTTTGTACATTCAGTGTATATAGGGACAGCATTCTGCAAGCCAAGTTTGAAAATAAAATGGACACGAACAAAGCCAACTCATGGATTTCAGGGATTTTAATTTGCAGTAGAATAGAGATGATTCATCTCGGCTTGACTGAACTGTTTGCTTTGGTCCAGTGGGACGAATTGTTGTCTTGTTTTTCCCAAGCCTTAAGGGGCTGACACCAGTGTTTATAAAGTCTGGTATTGGAGCAGGCTGCACAAGTTGAGCTCTGGAGGCAGTCAGGCAGAGTCTGACTGGAACCATTACTGGTGTTCCTGCCAGATGGAAAGCGCCATGTTCAGGCCTAAAGGTTAATGGCTCCATCTGTTGGAGAATCGCAGAAGTGCTGCCTCATCTGAAGTGTGTGTGTGTGTGTGCGTGCGTGTGCAAGCTTGCTTATGTGCGTTTGTACATGAATGTGTCTACCCTAAAGCATATGGCGTGTTACCTTAGCATATGATGCTGTGTTAGATTTGATGTGGCTCTTTCATGTCTGTGAGAGATGTGAGCATGAATATTCTCATACAAATACAATCTACATTCATTTGAACTTCTAATTAGAAGAGCACAAACACAAGATGATAGTGAATCAAATATCACCTCTTTGTTATGCTAATGTAAATGTGCTAATATTTTATGCATAATATTTCAATGCAATCTGATAGAAATCAAATAGAAATCTGTTCTCACTCCTTTTTTTAAATTTCAAGATCAAAGGAGTATCCCGCCGTTTACTAATGATACTTGCCAGATTTATGAAATCATGTTTTTTATGTCTGATGGAGGCATGTTTCTAATTAACACCTGTGTGGCCCTTCATTATACTTTTGCTGTATTGTAGACACAAATCTCCTCTTATGTTTATGTCTTTGTCATATTTCTGTCATACCATTTATGTATTTTCTTTTTTTTTTTCTCTTCCAGTTCCTTGGAAACACAGAGGTTGAGGCCCCGAAAGGCACAGAAGTTGTAAAGGATGCAGTCAGAAAGCTAAAGGTACGGCTGGTCCTGCGTATGAGCTGTGTATGGGTGCAGTGGACTTGTTACTGGATGAGTGGTTTGTATGAGTGACCGGATTGGATCTGGGAAAGTCCGGGCAGGGGAAGGGAATGACAAATGCTCCCCTCCCTCATCAGCTAGTGCCCTTGGAGTTGCTCAGTGTTTGGGACAGAAGGACAACTCCCAAGTGTGAATGTATGTATGAAGCATTGGGTTGCAGATAAAGAGTAACAGTGCTCAGTCAGCCTTCCTGGGTAGATAAATGTTAAAAACAAAAACAAAAAGATGGATATCTGCATTAAAACCCTTGGCTTGAACCCTCAAAACTTGACACCCAAATACATGTGAGTGTTTGTCCTTGAAATACCAGCTTAGCACTTTTCCCAGTTGAGAAATTGTAAAAGAGACATCTCAGTTACTCAAGTGTAGGTAAGTCAATATAGGAGTGAGCTCACTGGCTTCTTTTCCCGTCTTAGTGGGCACAACTTGTTGACTGCACCATAAGTTTCAGATGCCCCAGTGCACAGCAGCGCACAGTAAATTTTCCAGTGTTGATTTTTCCAGTGACAGTTATTTGGAGTTGACAAATGTTGATTGGAGAGTTGTTTATGCGCTCAAGGAGCTGATATGACTCTGGGGCGGCTGTTCAGAACTATCAAAAGTGTTAAATTAACTCTGATGGGTGTGAACTTAAATAAACACTGGCATAGGGCTTATACAAATCAACTGTGTGGATGCTGTGCGACTGTCCTAGATGCTGGTTAAAGCAGGAGTAATGACAGTATCCTACCACACACTGAAAGGCTTCAGACCCGTTTCATATTTACATATCTTACCCAAACAGCAGCAGCAAAATGGATTGGAATGAACAATGCGTTTTTCCACCAGGTGCCAATCCATTTTTTCTTTACATTAAAGATGTATGTGGGTCTGAATCCTTTCAGTGCATGGTAAAATACTTTATTGTTGACTGCACATTTTAAGAAGAGATGAAAAGTACCTGCAGCTGCATTTGGGACTGTCATTTTTGCTTTTACTCAGACTGAAATACATACTTTTACCTCTGCTTGAGTAATCTTTTTAGGTATTTTTCTCTGCTTTTACTTTGTCAGCTTTGATTTCAACACCATTCTGGACTTGATACAACAAAAAAGGGATCATCCCCAAACTTTGGGCTTATAGTGACATATGAAATTGTTTGCAAGTATCACACCAACATGGGTTATTTTACAACTTCAATTTTTCCACTCTGGATCCTGCCTCCCTTAATTGATACTGGCTTTAATAAAATTATTAAATAGGGACCATCTGTAAACCTTGGCCTAATAATGACCCATGAAGTCATTTGCATGGACCAGACCAACATGGGTCATTTTAAGGGGAGATTTTTGCAACTAACTAAAAGTACTTGTTTACTTTTTTTTATAGTGAGCAACACTTTTACTTGAGTCGTTTTCAAGACAAGTGCTCCCAGGCTTTAGTAACATTTAACCAAACTAATAGTACTTGAGCAGAAGACAACTTTCCCACAGCTTCTTGGTTATGTGGCTCTGCTCTCCGCCTGCTGGCTTCTCCTCTGTCTTCTCCTGCCAACAGTTGAATTTGTGAGGCCTCTCGTAGGGGGAGGCTTGTTTTTCAAACCCATATCTCTTTTGTTACATTGGAGTTGATCTTGAAAGGCTATTTGGAGAGCAAGACTCCATGGTTGGTTTCTTGGATACGCTGGCATTAGACTAGGCTCCGTTCCAAAGATCATGTGGGGAAAAAGAGGTGCTGCAAAAATGAGAATTGACAGAGAGCCTTGGGAGACATTAGTCCATGCTCCAGGTCAAATGGTTTCATATCTATCAACCTTGCACCATTCAAGGTCACTGAATGTGTTTGCTAGTCTATCACTTAATCAAGTAAGATCATTTCCCCCTGTCACTCTACCACTCCTCTTTCACTACTTTCTCTTTCTCTGTGGGCCTTTCCCTGTTCTTACAGGGTGTCTGAACGTCCTGAATAGTCTTAAATTAAACTGAAGGCCATAGAAGGTCTTGAATACACATTTAGCTACATTTAGAATTTTAAGTCTTGAAGTTAGTGTTAGAGAGGCTGTTTGTATTCTTTTTGTATAGTTTCTTTCTGTATTCTGACAGCTTACAGTTATTTTCATTTTTACATTTATTTCAAGTGCAAAACTGATGTTAGATCCCAACTAAAAAGATTTTCAAATGTCTTAAATTTAACTTGATGAAACTTGGAGACACCCTGTCTTAGCATGTTTTCACATGTTTTCACGTTGATTATTTGAGGACCTTGGTACTGTTTTTGTTTGGTGCCACAGTTCTTTTCACAATGAGCACCAATTACACCTGGGTTCATTTACGGTCCCGCTCCTGCTACAGTCCTGCTGTATTTCTCGAATGAGTAGTTTTGTAACAGCACAGCCTAATGTGAGATGTGCGTTTTGTGCTTTGCTTTCAGTACATGCACTCGCACCACAAATGTGAGCTCATCACAATGAGCTGCCATGAACCAGTCAGATATATCGCCTCCTCTCCCAATGTTTTGATTTCATTATATGATACGCACATAAACTACCTTAGTGGGAATAGTTATAGATAACTGGCGCACTCACACCCCATCGTATTAATGGGCTAGCCTATGAAAAAACAACAAAACTCTACTAAAGTACTGTGTAATAATACGTGAATATGTACAGTAAGAATTGAGCCACGCACACTCCTACACCCTTTGTTATTAAAACTGATGCTCTAATTTACTTCCTGACTGTAGAGTGGATTTCTTTCACACCTGCTGTGGACGGCACCATAGTGTTGCATGAAGCGAACCCCAGACCCTCATTTTCATGTGAACCTCAGTCTGCTTCTCTGGATCGCGCCCGAGTTCAAAAACAGCTTTCACACCAACACACTTTCTCTATACATGGTCTCGAACGGTCTCTAAAAAACACAAACTTGGCGTGAGAATGTGCCTTTTTCTCTGTCCTTAAAGGGTATTAAGTTAAAAATTGGGTTAGAGCAGTGATGCAGTCTTCTTTAGAATCGTTCCCATTTTTCCTGGATATGTTGGACACTTAATAAACTCTTGTTTTGTCTGGAAACTGATCGCAGGGTGTAGTTGACTTCCTGCAAGGCCATTTCCTTATTGGATGTCACGTCCGATGATACATTGTCCGCCAAGCTGACAATATAGGCTGCCCTCCCCTTTTATTTTAATAGACATTTTCATTGGTTATTGACCTAAGTTCACCGCCATCTTGTAAATATTTCTGTCAGTTGGCACCTTAGCCGTGAAAGATGTCGGCTTAGATTTGTTTTAGGCGATGCTTGAAAGAGCTACACAATAATTGGATGACAGATTTGTTTCATTTCCTCTTGTCTCTTCTGTGAAAATACAAAGCCCTAATAATTGCATTTTCCTTCACAGATTCTGTTGCCCTTTAAAGATAACATGCTGCCTTTGCCATTTTTATGGTGTTTTTTTTTTGTTATCAGAAAATGTGTGTTGGTCAGAACTATTGTCCTTTTTATTGTAGGAAAAATACCTTGCTCTTTGGCTAAATGAGTTTAATATTTTTTAATGCATGTACTATGACAGTATTCTTATGGAAGAGATTCTTTAATAAGATATAGTTTCACTGTCATGGACACTTGTTTATTTGTTACTCTTAAATATTTAAGCAGCTTTGGTATAAAAACACCATCATTCAGTGGAATTATTACCATCATACTTTACTATAGCCAGTGCAATGAATGGGTGGCATAATATAAATTTTACATGTGTAATTTCTCCCATTGGCAGTTTCAAAGGCATATCAAGAAGTCGGAGGGACAGAAGACCCCAAAGGTGGAATTGCAAATCTCCATTTATGGAGTGAAGATACTAGATCCCAAGACAAAAGTGAGTTCAATATATTTCACCCATGTGACTGGGACACTGTTTGATGCCTGAATCTGTTTTGACTCTTTGCACCATCTAGAAAAAGAAGGAATTCATATCTGTTCATCAAGTCAAATGTTACAAATATGCATACGTTTTTACTGAATATTTTGTGTTTGTCTTCCAGGATGTGCAGTATAACTGTCAGTTACATAGGATATCCTTCTGTGCAGATGACAAAACCGATAAACGGATATTTACCTTCATCTGCAAAGATTCAGAGTCCAACAAACACCTCTGCTACGTGTTTGACAGTGAGAAATGTGTAAGAATCCTCTGCTTTGACCTTTAACTGTTTGTTTGTTTGTTTCTGGCCAATACATGAATTCATTTTTTTTAAATACATTAATTCATTATCAACCATACATGGAATCAAATATTTGCCCCATTTATCATGCAACTTATAGTAAATGTTTCATTGTATTGTAATCTCTTATATATTTTCTTATATTCTTTGATTGCCTTCACCCAAACTAATGGTGCAAATAATTAAGTATTGACATTGATATATTGACATCATTAAGTCAAGTCAATTTATTTTTTCTTTTTAAAGTGCGGTTAGCAAAACAGGTTCATCACAATGTGTTTTAAAGAGCAAAGACCAGACATACTGATACAGATAAAACAGACAAAGCAGCATATAATTAAGTTCCAATGACAGTTTTAAATGTAGACAATCAATTTAATGACTTTTGCCTGAATAATGTCATAAGGAGGCTTTTCTTGATCCTGTGTTGCAGGCAGAAGAGATAACCCTAACTATCGGCCAAGCGTTTGACCTGGCGTACAAGAAGTTCCTGGAGTCTGGAGGCAAAGACGTGGAGACAAGGAAACAGATAGGAACCCTACAGAAGAGAGTAAGTGTGACACTGTGGCTCCAGCTGGTCTGTTCTCACATAAAAAGTTAATTTACTTTGAAAATCACTACCACTATTCTGTCACGTTGTCAATTTTGTTAATTAATGCAGATTTTGTTTTTATTGATTGTTTTGAATCATCCAGTGTGGAAAATTAAGCCATGTTGACGAAGATGTCAATAATGACTGTTATTGTTTGAGGTCCAATCCATAATTTCATTATGCTACGCCCTGCTGAAAGTGTGCTGCCTCTCCAATGGCTTTGTTTAAATAGTGATTTATTAAGTTGAAGACATTTCAGACACTCTGAAATGTGTCTGAACTTTGGATTCAAGGACTGACGGGATGAGAGTTGCATGTATTTTGAGGTTAATTTGCATTTGTAGTGATTTGATTGGAAAAACTGCGGTTAAGGAGAATTCTATTTTGAGTTAGAATTAGTTAAGATAAAGCTTCTAAAAAAAGTTTACTTTCATGCAAGTCAAATTCATCAAGATCACATGAGAATTTACACAAACTGTATGTGGTCAGATACATTTCAGATTGGATTTTTATAGTTAATTTTAATGGCAGTTACATATTGGGGCTTTAGATTATGAAACGGCACTCAGTTGTTTACCTGTTTTTGCAGATTCAAGAGCTGGAAACGGAAAACACAGAGCTAAAGAAACAGCTTCAAGATCTTGAGGAACAGCTGATGATAGCTCATGTACCACCAGTAAGGATCAACTGCATGGACTTGCACCTCTCCAGTTTTTAGACCTCGTCCAAAAATGTGGATCCTCCCCATGTAACAATGATAATGTTTGCAGCTGAACCATAAGTCTGTTCTGAAATAGTTTGAGGAACTAATGTTACTAATGTCATATTACTATAGTCAGGGGCGTGCGGTAATGGGCGCGAAGGGTATGTGGACTATGTGCTTGCATTTCATTAGTCTTTTAAACAAAATTACATAATATCATGAAATTACCTCTAATCTTTCACTTAAAATATACATAAATATAGCATACTGGCTTGGATTGTGGTGCGTTAAAACATCACAAGTGTGCAATGGCTTCTCTCTCTCTCTCTCTCTCTCTCTCTGACAAATAATGTCTCTTTCCCCTCAGCGCCAGGGGTCCATTACATCTTTTGAAGTAACGTCTCTGGTGTCATTGTCTTTGTAATGTGTGTGTTTGTCACAGTCGGTGATACATCGTATTTAGGGTGGACATATTGATCTTTATGAAGCGGTGCACTTTGTGTATTCATTATGCTGTCTCTCTCTGTTGTATTGTCTTTAATTGAATGCGTTGCCAGTCGTGTGGCTCGATCCTTCATTTGTGTACATTAAGATTAAATTTCTCTCTTCAGGACAGGATGATTTTTTAAGCCTGTGCACGCCCCAAACTATAGTCAAGTCATTTGGGATTAACATAATACACGTCACCCACTACTTATTTAATTATGAAAGATGACAACACTCAAAATTACAATCTTCAAAAAGTAACATTTGAAAGCATCACTTCATGCAGTAATTCTTAGAAACTTATAATGGCAACTGAGTTTTCTGATATGCATTCAGTTGCTCTGTTTAAAATGCAGAGTCTATTCAAAGCTGGGGTTGGGTTGGCTGGTCCTATCTGCGGGGAGCCGGTGGGGTCTAAGCTTTGTCTGAAGCAAAGCAATTACACACCTGATTGGTTTGATGAGTAATGTGATGCGCTTACCATCTAATTGTTGCAAATGCCAGTACCGGCGACAGCCTCCTGCGAATGCAATTACCCACGCTCCTCCAAGTACACACGACCCAATAATATTGTGCCTTTCCAGTCATTTTCTGTCTTGCGATCTTTTCTCAGCTGCTGCACATAAACTCGACTAATGAAGCGTACATGCTGCAGAGGCCCTCCTCTCTCTTCTGGTGTCACAACATCAAGTCCTTCTCCTGTCTGGAGATTTCCTCTGTCACGCTCACTCCTATGAGTTCGCCGGAGTCCAACCTCTCCGCCGGGCTGCTAACTCCTCCGCCTGCCAAACCTGCTCTCCCTCCTGCTAAGCCTCCCGAGGGATGCAGCATCCCACGGCCTCGCGTAAACACCCTCTGCTTCCCTCTTGTTTCCGCTCTGGAGTTTCTCTCTCTCCATGTCCTCGCACTCTCTTGGCATTAACTCTCCTCTCCTCTCTCTTTCTCTTCACTGTTTCCTCTCTCGCTTCACCTGCTGTTTCTCTCGCTCTTTGTGTAGAAGTAGATCTGTTGTTTACTACGACTTACTAGCTTACTACTAAGAATTCAGACCTTGCTTAGTGTGAAGGTCTTAACTCTTTTCATGGCTTCATACAGGCAGGGAGTATCTCCATGAAGCCCCAGTCCACAGACGTTTTTGACATGGTCCCCTTCTCCCCCGTGACGCCCCTGGTGCCCGTACCGGCCAGCAACGGCTGCCCACCTCCACCTCCAACTACATTGCCACCGGATATAAGTGAGTAGTTGTGTTGTCACTTTCTGATCACACATTTATTGAAGGGTAATGCTGCTAATTTTGGTTTAGGATGGTCCAGTACTGGGTTTTGATCTTAGTTCTCTGGTTTCTGCATAAGGAAGAGACTTGTTCATTTTTGCAAATGTTGATTGGACTGTTAGACTGTAAACATGCAGTGGGTTAAACTGAGTGGTATCCCCCCCCCCCCCTTAATGATTAATGATTTAGAAAATATGTAAGGTTCTATAATCTGAATGGAAGGGTCAAGGCTGTGATACACTAGGCAACTTTTCGAGCAACGCTGTAGAATCTTGCAGGACAACATTGCCAAATGAATTGCCAGTTGGCACCTTAGCCAGCTGACAACCACTCTTGCATTGATTCCATGGCAACTTGATTTTGTCTAGACGGATTGTATTGCATTTTTTGTCTTCTGTCTCACTTTTTGCTTGCAACACTGCCCTCTCACATTCCCCAAAGAGTTGCCAAAAAAGTTGCGTATCACAGCTTTCAGCAATAAAGCATGTTTTATAGTTCCCTACAATGAAGTCTGGTCTTGATGGATGCTACCAAGCCACAGTAAATATGAAATTATAATTTCAACACATTCGGGCATAGCGTTGGCTGCAGTGAAAAGGGATATGTGTTATTCACAGGGAAATATTAAATTGCAATGTACTGTATTGTTTCCTTTTTGCATGACATCTCCAGTGTCTTTGGTGTCTGATCCAGTTTCTGTAGGATAATCATAGACTTTAAGTCACTTCCGAATTAGGTTTTTGTTTCCTTCTCAGTCAACATACAGGGAATTGAAGTCTAATGTCTATGTTTTTTAGGGAAAGACCTGTTTGGTGCCGAGCCATTTGATCCCTTCACCTGCGGAGCAGCCGACTTCCCTCCAGATATTCAGTCAAAGTTGGATGAGATGCAGGTGACCGCATGTCTGTGACATTTGTGTTTCCTCTACATATGTTTTCTTAATGTAAGGGGTATTGTTACAGTTTTTTGTGGAACCCAATAGCACTATAAAAGAAAAGCAATTACCTCATTTTATGTTCCTGTTTGGATTATGTTGTTATAATACGCTGAGCACAAAAAAGCTAAAGATTTTAATGAAATCCTTTACTTACTCAATGGTGAAGATGTGAGATATTTCATTATATAGATTTAAAAGGGAAATTAGCCGTTGATGTCTGTATAGAAAAAGGGCCGAATTAACACATAATCGTTTTGTGTACCATCCAGTGTTGATTTCCATTCATAAAGAGATATTTCAAGAAAATTTCTCACTTTCATCATTCATCCGTCAGCGGTATATTGTTATATAATTTTAATTGTGGACAATATCTGAATAGCCCACTTTAACATCAAAACCCATTTTCACTATTCAAAAAAGATAAAAAAGAACATACTGTCAGCTACTATCATCATCACTGTTATGTATATATAATTTTAGGCTGTCAGCACCTGACCTTAACAGAAATACCATTAGCCGCTGCTGTCTGGAAGTATGAATAGCAATTAAATATCTCGCTCTGTACTGAGAATACATTTTATATTGCAGTAGAATATGTATTTGTAGGCTCGTCCATATCCTGCTGCTCTGCATGAGATGCATCAGATCGTCACTGATATAAGTTGGCATGTAATTGAACTATGATCACAAATACAATATGTCTGATCCACAGCAATCACACACTTTCTATGAGTCTGTATAAAGCATGAAATTGCAAGGTGCTGAGCTGTACAATTACAAAATGATGTGTTTGGGAACAGATCATCCAGCCAAAATTTGCATGAGCCAAAAAAAAAAACCTGCAGCCGCTTGATTCTGTTTGCAAAACTGTTGTAGAGTTTTATAGCAGGGAGTTGCCAGTAGGAGGCAGTATTGCACTGGCACTCCTCCTTTTAGTGTGAACTCCTCCTTCCACTTCTTCCCGTCCATCATTCTGTATTAACAATCCCTGTCCGTCTCTTCTCCTTCCCACTTGCAGCGTCAGAGATGGTTTGTACTTCTTCTGTGATCTGACCCACAGCCGACCCCTCTCTGTCTTTGCTGTGATGCTGGTTGTGTCTCACTCTTGCATGTCTTGAGTGTCGCTGCATGCTGCTGTATCTACAAAGACCACAGCTATGGAAAGGCAGCAACTCCAACTTCTCTAAAACATCTTGATCAATAGAGATCGATTGTTTACAGTCCCACAAACTTATTTAATTAGCTGTTTATTTGTGATCTCAGCTCTCTGTAGTTGATCAGCTGCCCTGATCTCTTCTATGGAGAAAACAGCAACATCAGGCTACTTGACTTACTAGTTGAAATGAGCAAACATAGTTTATAGCATATTACATACACTGAAGCACATCTTATAGTGTAAAATGCCAGAGTATGTGAGCTCTTATGATCATCTAAAGGTATAAAGATATGTATAGTATATATAGTATTGAAATTCTGATTACTTTGCAGTGAAATGTTTGCTCTTCTAGCCCTTTTTTATTGATTACTTTTGTAATACAGTGCTAAATATACTATAATAGATACTTTTTGTTTTTGCATCTGTAAGTTATAAGTCTTTTCTAGATAAATCTGACAAATTGTGGCTCGATTTTGGTCCAGCTATTTCTGGCAGTTTGCACAATAATCCCCTTTGGCTTTTTAATGAATCTGATTTAAATTAATTCCTTAAGGCGTCTGCAGTTTTAGATGTACTGTTCGTCAATACCTCTCCCATCCAGATGCATGCCATGTGGTGTTCCTGCTTGAAGTGTATGTTGGATGTGGGCGGATAACGCATGACCGAGCATGAGATATTGCTAATGTTGTGTCCTCCAGTCTGAGTTTAGCATCTTTTACTCACGCACAGATGCTTAAACTTTTCTCCTGTTGTTTCTAAGCCGTAAACATTTTTGAAACGTTGAGTTTATCAAATGAATTGAGTGTTGACATGTTTTTTTGGTTTTGTGGGGCGACTAAAACGCTCACAGCTCTTCTCCTGCTTGTCTTTCAGGAGGGGTTCAAAATGGGACTAACCTTAGAGGGCACTGTCTTTTCTCTCGACCCCCTAGACAGTCGCTGCTGATGCCAAGAAGATGCTCTTTGTTCCGTACTTTTAACTCGTTTGTATGAAGAAGTGCCAAAATCCGCTCCACAGTCCAGTCAAGATGTCACGGTTTTCATCTTGAGGTTTATATGTATTTGCATTTAGATTTGGTTTTTCGATATTACAAGGTAAATTCAGATCCGTTGTAGGAAATAACTATTTTTGTAAAAAAAGAAAACACATATGGAAGGAGTAGTTTTGAGAACCTTTGCTTGCACAGGCAATGAAGGATGTATATAGTACAATATGTCCAATGGTACACTCTGTGGCAGAATTTTCATATGATATGGTTTCTGTGTAGACTCTTCCATTGAATATGCACCATTTTAATTCTGCATTGTTAACACATTCCTATTTGTATGCAAAAACACAACCTGTCAAGACAAGTAGATGGAAACTGTCTCATTAACTCTCAGCAAACTCTCAGCTTGCCCATGATTTTACATAGCTTCTTTTACTTAACAGTATTTTTTACACATTATGTAGCTGATTGTAATTAATCCATTCTGATTGTTTTGACTTACCAACTTATCCACCTATTGTTTTGGCATTGAATTGTTTGATCGTCTTGCATTTTAACAGGTTGAATTGCCATTGCAGTATTTACTTGTATTGTCATATCTTTTACTTTCTTATCATGCTAGTATCTTCTCTTCTTGCACCTGAAAGCACTTTTTTGAAAACCTCTGTCCATATACAGTACTATTCCCATTATTTTACTTTGTATGCAATATGACTTTGCTGTTACAGTTATTAAAGAAAATGTTACTGCAGAAATGATCACTCATTCGTTCTGTACTGTGTTAATAACAATGTTTTGTTATTGAATTTAGCTGTTTTCCAGAAGTTTCATTTTTGAAGTGGATTTTGTCTTCAATTCAAATAACTGTTTCCAAATCTTTAGTAGTTCTACATGTGATTTATTTTGGTGTCTATCCCAGGCAGCTGTCACATCCACTTTCAGGATTACTCCACTCCACCACTGTCTTTAAACCTTATTGAACTACAGTTATGTTAATTCTGTGGTCTGACATCACCTTTGCTCAGCTTCACCACTCTCTCTGTTCCCCATCGTCTCCAGATTTCACTCCTCCTGAGGCTGAAGATATTCTGTTACAGTAAATCTAACCCAAAAACTTAACAGGGACCAGATAAACTCTTCTCAAATAAGACCAGGCAGAGAGAAGTATTTTCAATATTTATTTCCAAGGATGAAACTCATTTGCTTCCAGTATGGAAAGTCCCCTCCTCTCTGCCTCTGCGGTGTTAGCAGGCAGTTAAAGCCTCGTGAAAGAGAATATTTACATGTTTAAAATCTATAATAAATATACTCATTCAGTCAAATCATTTGGCCTCAAACAAAAGAAATCTGAATAATGGTCACAATACTACTTAAGTAAAGCACATTCAAACTTAAGACTAATACAGACAGCTCATATTTAACACAATTGCAAAACTATTATAAGAACAAATAAATGTTTTTTTTTCTATAGGAAAAAATAGTCGTGTGCAGAAGAGTAAAATCTAGTGAGGCAAACTGAAAGGTAAGAACTAAACCTGAATTAATATGACAAGAGCTTGGGGGATAAACAAGCATTTTGTTTAATTTGTTGCATAGCAAGAAATACATAAAGCAAACAGCCACCTTCTTCTCAAAAAGTCGTTATAAAAGGATTTCAAGAGCATATAAGTCCAGGATACTGACAAGGGGGAACTGACATGCATAAGAATATAATATTCTGTGCTAGGTTTACTGTAATCGTTGGAAAGAAAGATTTTTTACAAATCGCCACACACCATTCACACGACACCAATTTCACCTGTCCATCATTGACAGAAAGATCTTTATTGGCTTCCCCACACCCCGCCCCGCCCCACGCAGCTGGGAGAAGAAGCGCATGCGGATCACACTACTTACAAAACAGCACCTGTGAAGAAGATTTACATGTAATGTCATCGCGTCTCAGTTTCGGAAACGAGGTAGCTAACACTGAGGAATCGACGGTCTTAATGTATCTTTAATGTTCTATGTGGTCAGTACAGAGTTAAAATAACTGGATACAGAAATTGTTTTATCAAAACTGTCTTGAGAAAAAAAAGAGAAAATACCTGTGCCAACGAACGTGTCATCGGCTGTATTTATTTCCTCAATAGCACCACGACTTTCATTTTATATTCAAACATGTGATATAAAAAAAAGGAAGAAAATAGACAAATCTATGAAAAGGAGCAGGGGGTCATAGTGGTGGGACAAATCATTTGACTTTGATTTCGTGGAATTGTTCCAGGCTTATAAACAGCAGTTATAATTAACATTTAAAACATTCATATTCATAAATCTTTGGTAGCTTCTTTGACCTTTTTTGTTTTGTGAAATAAAAATGGGTTAAGATCTTTGGACCAAAGTATAACATAGGTTTGCCTCAAAATGCATGAAGCTTAAAGTCAAACGTATAAAAGAAGACAAAGGAATGATTCTGAATTTTACCAATTTTTTTATGGAAATTTCTCTCAAACATTCATCTAACTTACAAATCTTCGATGTCTTGAAAATTGTTTGAAAGGCACAATAAATATCTTGCCACAGGGCCAGAATAGTTCTCAGTACTTGTATGTACAACGTGGCTGATCGTGTCAGCTGTCAGTTCAATAGTCTCAGGATTCTCTGCAGTGCGTCCCTGCTGCTGGATTTACAAGAAGCACACAGGCCCGATATCAACACCGAACTCTTGGTTGGGGCCGCCAATGTCCACAGGGGCAATATCCACAATGGGAAGTCTTGCTGTTTTCTGTGTCCTGTACTCAAACACTGTCTTGCCCCAGTTGCCGTTGGCTTGCTGTAAAAGACAGAGAAACAGAGAAATTCAGTAGGTAATTTGATTGTTCTTGAGATTTAAGAGCACTAGATCTCGATAAAGCAAATAATATAATCATGAATTTGTTACCATTCCAGTGAATGTAAATAGTGAAGTGTCAGTTAGGTGCAGCCTTGCTAGACCAGATAAGGCTTCATGTCATCTTCATTCAAAGACACTGGGTGCTGCTGGTGTCAAACCTGTGACCTTAGGACTTTGATTTCTATACACACCACCAGTCAAAAGTTTATTTTACTATTTTCCACGTTGTAGAATAATAGTAAAGACATCAAAACTATGAAATAACACAAATGGAATTATGCGGTGACCAAAAAAAGTGTTAAACAAATCAAAAATATCTTATATTTTAGATTATTTAAAGTAGCCGCCCTTTGCCTTGATGGAAAGGCAAAGGCTTTGGAAAGAAATTCATATATAGGAACTTCACTGTTAATATTTGTCTAAGAAACTAATTTCAAACATTTAAGCATAAGCCTTTAGAATTAAATGGCTTTAAGATAATGAAAAACATAGCACATTCAATCAGGTGTGTCCAAACTTTTGACTGGTAGTGTGCATCTCCCTGAGACACTCAGCATTTCTCTGCTGCCGTGTGAAAATCTTGTATCTCCAAAATGTCAAGGTAGAGTTTGTCTCAACCCATAGAGAACCATGTAATCCTTCAATTGAAGTTAAAACATGGAAATCACCAAAAGTAGACCCGCTGAGCAATTTTACATTGATTAGACGTTTAAAACACGTCTAAATGGCCCATAGCCGTCTAGGCTAAATTAAGTTTAAATGGGGTTGAAAAGTGAAAGTTTATTAGATGTCTATACATAGACAAAATTATCCTAGGCTATATGAGAGCTACGCATAGACGCAATGTTGAAATGACTTCTTGTGCTCAGATAATTATCTTGTAGGCTAGTCTACAGGACTTCTCTGGTGCATATTTTTGGTATTTACAGATGTTTATTCATTGTAATAATGTATTTACTGCTTGGTCTAAAATAGGTCTATACATAGCCGTAATGATCCTGGGCTATATGAGAGCTAAAGCATAGACGCCACGTTGAAATCACGTCTTTTGCTCAGTGGGGAGTTATGAGGTTTTCACACAGCAGCAGTGATTGTTTAACCAGCATCCCACAATGCTTTTTGAGAGGGGGACTGGCTTGTAAAAATGAACATATCACCGTTAACACAGTGCTAAATGGCTGCCCACTCAGACCGAGCCGCTGCTGGAACTTACTGAGCAGGAGTCCTCCACCACTGTGTATCTGAAGCGGTTGTTTCCCTCTGCTTTGAGCTCCAGGTCGTTGGAGCCCTTGAGGATTACGGCCTTCTTATAGTTGCCGGTCTTTTCGTCCTTGTAGCCCACAGAGTTCTTGCAGTGGTAGGTGATGGTCTGGGAGGCTTCTTTGGACAGCAGGCGGATGAACGTCATCTGGACCGTGGCGGAGTTAGCAGGCTGATCTCTGTTGCCGTAAGCGAACTAGAACCACAAGGAAAGCAAGTTAAGTAAGATCTTTTTGTAGCCAACAGTTTTTACCAATGCCAATATTATAGAGTGAGGTAGCACGTTCATAATTGGGGAAAAAAGGACTGGATACAATTCTCACATTTCACTTATTTATTAGGGGCACACATCATGAAACACTAACATGTTTCAGCATAAAAACCTTCACTAAGCCAAATCGAGTGTTCGCCCTCATAAAGGAGTGAAATGTGAGTTTCGTATCAGTTTTTCCCCCAACTTTTGGATCTACTACCTCACTGTTTTTTGAGTGTTCATACTGGATTTGATGTTTTTTTGGCTCGGCATTCCTCACACAAAAATTCCACTGCTGAAGCGCACTTCTCTCCCTCAGTTACTACCAAAGGGATGTTGATATTTAAATTACCAACACTAAATTACAAATGCTACAGATCTGACAGATCACGAAACACTATTTTAATGACCTAATTATTTCTAAATGTGAGAAGAAATGCCAGCAAAACGTTTTTAACATATACAGTCATTATAGTCAAACTCTCATAATTAAGTCTTAAACAGCTTCAGAAACTACAGATCGCCTTTCCCTCCGGCTCGTTTCACAGCAGATGTATCAGAATGCGGCGTCTCACATGTGTTCCACTGTTGATGTCGGCTCCGAACCACACAGGCTTGTTCCTGGAGGAGCTCCACCACACTTTACGAGGTATGCTGGATGGGTTGGCAGAGATGCAGGTCTCTCCGGTCTCCATGTTGCAGTGCACTTTGATGGCATCCTCCGCACTGCCTTGGTTTGGATCCACCCAGTATTCACCTAGATAACATCAGAAACGGTTAGTATTCATTGTCATTTTAGACACAGAGCTTAATTAGAGTATCTTACAATGAATGCAACAATAAAATAAACATTGCTGTACGTGCAACCAATTTTAATAAGTTCATGGCTAGGAAAAGAAATAAAAAAATTTTTAAGATAAGAGTATATAGGTAAGTAGCAAGAGCGAAAAAAAGGGGAAGATATGAGAGAGGGGACTGATATTCATATTGCACAGCAAACAAAGCTTATCTCTCCTACTGTATTTACTGTATGTATTAGACTTTTGTTCAAATGTAAACTGCAAAATCAAGAAAACAGGTTTGTTTTTTTTCTATATCTTGCTCTAACAAAATGAATGTGACAAATTCAGTTCAAACACAGCGGTAATAGATGCAGTTCGACTTTGCAGGTCTGTTTTAGCACCAGCACAGCACAGTGTAGACTCTTCTCTAACACCTGGACTGCGACTCACCGCTCTTCTTCACGGGGTAGCACTGCTTCAGGTCGTCGCAGGTCCTGGCGGGGTGCTTCCTGGAGCCGTCGGGACTCTTCATGCTGTCGATCTGGCTGCTGAGGGCCTTCAGCGTGGCCTGGACCCCGGGGTCCACCGGCACGATGGTGGACGCGTTGCTGTTGGGCAGAGCTTCGTCCTCGCTGAATTCGGGGGGAGGAGGAGGGCCGGAGTCGTAATCGTGAAGACCGCCGGAGTCGTAATCGTGAGGACCGCCGAACAGGTCGTCCATGGCCGCCGTGGGGGGTCCCGGGGAACCGGGAGGACCTGGGGGGCCGGGTTCTCCTGGGGGGCCCTGCAGAGTGAAGAGCAGCAACACGGTTTAGTTTATGTGTGTTTTTACAGTACAGCCAATACTGATATATTGAAAGTGACTCTCTTTTCATTATTACCCAACTTACTTTTGTTTAAAGGACATTCATCAAGTTAATGAGAGAGTTGGGGCCTTTTTAACAGCTGTTCCTGTCTAGACATTATATAGTATATCTGCCTCACAGGAAATTAAAGTGACAGATTAAATCAGAACCACGGGTCGATTTCCCAACCACCGTAAATCTCACTTGCTCATTTGTTGCCGTTTTTTTTGCCAGCCGACTATCAGTTGCAACCCAATATCAGTTCAGTATACTTCAGCATTGCTGCTGTGTATAAAGAGGCTTCACCTCTGGTCCGATGTCACCACTGAGTCCACGAGATCCAGGTGGTCCCATCGGTCCCGACTGTCCAACATACCCTTCCTTTCCTGGAGGCCCGATCGGTCCGGGGGGGCCCTGTATGTTACACCAAAGATTGTTAGCCTTTCTTAAAATGAAGAGTTTCATTCCAAAATGAGTCCACCTTGACTCCTACTCTTACAAAATGATTGCTGGCATAAAAGTAAAACAGATACAAGGTTACTAATGAAGTTCTGGCCTTTGCTTACAAACTGATTACATTTTTATGGACAGAATAATGTGTGTTTTTGAAATATCAATAGATACATTTCTGGAAACTTGTGTATATAAAGTGTATATATAAGTTTGTTCACAAAATCTTGTAAGAAATGTAACTGTTGCATTTACCCTTTGGCCGCTCGGTCCAATGATTCCTGGAGCTCCCTGCTCACCTGTTGTACCCTAAAAGTAGAGGCAGATTTGGATATTTATTATTATCTGAATACATTTATAATTTATACATTCTATAATTGGATATAAAGTGTTCCCCAGTATTCGACACAATATTGCTATATTGCTTGTTACTCAAACAAGAGGCTGCACAAGTTTACACCGATGCAATTCTTTTTAACCACTGGGTATTTAGTCTTTGTTACTCCTTGACAAGTTGTTATAACCAATACAGATTGGTCTCCTTTCAGTTGTTCAGTGGATATACAATACACTTCTTCAGACCTTCTAGTGTATTTATGTTCCCTTCCCTCCTTCATTTGCAATTCTGTCTGTTGAAATTGGACTTTATACCACGTAATGAGAAATTCTGCAAGATGAATGGATTCTGCTTCTACACTAAACACATGGTGTGTGTTAGGAAAATGCATGAGACCGGTTTTGGAGCATCACTTACAGGAGGTCCAGGAAGACCCTGCAGGCCGGTGAAGCCACGGTGTCCCTTCTGCCCTCTCTCTCCATGGTCTCCCAGGTCGCCCTTATCTCCTCTTGGTCCTTGGGGTCCCTTTGTTAAAAGAACACATCACATTTCATGATACATATTATGAAATGAGGAAGATAATTTTCATTGTGGTTATGTTCTGACATCAGCCTAAAGTTTTGGTGAATCAAATATTGCCGTTATGAAAAAAAACTGCAGGTACTGACAAAACATTTGGACACATTTTGTCACTATCAATTGAATAACAGAGCTGTTCATGTGATAATACTACATAATACTACTTTGTTTTGGACTTTGGAGTTACAAACATTTTACTAGTGAAGCAAAAAATACCTATATTTTAAATTAGGATGGCTTTTCTACATAAGCCATTTTGATATAACATTCCATAAAACCTCCAGATGTTCTCAGCAGGAGACTCACCGTTAATCCTCTCTTCCCAGCTGAGCCAGGTGGACCAACAGGTCCTCTTGAGCCCTGCAATGGGTAGAAATAAGAGATTAGAAGACACTCAGGGACCACAAAGCTCTGCCAAGGCTGAACAGTTCTACAACTTGCTGATCCAAAGCAATCATTCCTATCACTTAAATTTGACATTAATATGATTTCTTGACCCTACAAACATCCTTAGGCTTTGGAATCAAGTCTCTATCTCTGTTGGTTTCACATTTACTGTTAAATGATAGTTGTGTAATCCAGATCGACACCAAAATCATAATCAGTTGTTCCTGGGCCTGAGGCCGATCTGTCTATTCATGGAAGCTGCAGCTCATTAGAGTTTGAGATATCCTGGTGACGGACAAACTAACAACCTCCTTGGCAGGTAATCAGGATGTTCTGTGCAGATTTTCAAATCTTGACACATGACAATAAAAAGGAAATAAAAAAACATTCCACGTACAGCGTCTCCTCTCTTTCCAGCACCGCCTGAAGCACCAACAGGTCCTGGAGAGCCAGGAAGTCCCTGAGAACCGACCAAACCTTCTGGACCGGGATCTCCTCGGTCTCCCTGGAAGAGGAATACTTGTTGCTCCCTTGCAATACACACAGCAATACATATATGTGTGAATTTGGATGCTCTGCGTCTCTTAAGAGTTTGCTAGTCTTACCCTTTGTCCCAGAACACCATCCTTGCCTGGCGGGCCGTCAGACCCCGCCGGCCCCTGAGGAACAACAGAGACGTGTTAGAGCTGCTGTGCAGCCTTCTCCAAAGAGACAGTAAAGGAACACTCATTTGGGAATCACAACAAATGTCAAACGTTCTACATACATCAGGACCAGCGTCACCACGAGGTCCATTAGCGCCTGGAACACCAAGTGGGCCTGGGGGGCCTTTTTCTCCATTCGGTCCTGTGTTTCCCTGTTTTCCTGGTGGACCCTGCAAAGAAAACAGACAACTGATGAATGAAGCACTAGAATGACCTTTCCATTCCACACACACAACAACACACATCCTCAGTCTTCTGTTCATTGCACAGTACCAACTATACGGCATTCAAATAAATTGCATGGACTTGATATGGGTCATGCTGGAGCCTTGCAGATGACATGAAGAAAGAAGCACAAATGTCCAGTAGAATCAGGATTTGAATAGAATTATGAGACGCACCGCTGGTCCTGGAAGGCCTGGCATCCCACGCTCTCCCCTCTGACCAGGAAGACCCACAATGCCCCTCTGTCCCGTAGTTCCAGCTGGACCCGGAGGGCCGTCAGGACCCTGTAGAGGAGATCGGGATAAACGATCCGATTCAGTACTGTGTGACTCCACTGTTCCTGCGTGTCCCGTCTTGAGATGATCTGGCTGGTTAGCACCGACACCACACACTGGCCCAGGAGGGAAACGCACTGGCCAACAAATGCCGTACAATGTCAAATCGGTTCCTGTTTATTTGATTAGGAGGATCTGCTTTACGTTTTTTACTTACTAATATAACCAGACACTGCAAATGAAAACAATAGACGGGCATCAAACCATACAAAAGAGGCTATTTTAAAGTTTTTCAGATCCTGAAACCCTACAACTGTAAGTCAATTACTACAAACTCTGGAGCAATTTGTGGTTTTAAGAACTGGGATAGTAATGTATGGCACTTTTCCCCTCAAACCACACGACTCTGAAACACTGACAAGCCTACACAAAGTTTCCTGAACCCTAAAATCAGTTGCAACAGACACTGGTTGCTTGTACTGTGAGTGATTTATAATTCAAAGCTTATTCTACTGTTGGACTCAGTTAAGTCACTCTGGATAGCTAGTCAGCTAAAATATAACATAATGTCACATGGAAAGTGCAGCCATAGCGTCAGTCTACCGTGGGTCCGTCTTCCCCAGAGTCTCCTTTGTCTCCTGGGCTTCCCTGCGGTCCTAGTGGTCCTCTCTCTCCTTGTCTTCCAGGAGGTCCGTTGTCTCCACGGAGACCAGCAGGACCTTCTTTCCCAGGGGGTCCCAGGGGTCCAGGTTCTCCAACAGGACCCTGGCAGAAATGGATGATTTAGATCCATGCAGTAGTGTAGTATACAGTATATAGTTTCATGATTGTATTTTCCTGGCTCCTATATTCCTACTCTTGTGATGTCAGAACATTTACACATGTTGGTAACTGATGCATAAAAATGTCTGTGCCTTGTACCTATTGCATCACCGTTGTACCCATAATCACAGTAAAAAAATGTTTACTTTTTTTCAAATTATTTGCTTATTATTTTCTTTAAGATAAAGATGTAGCATTTCAGAAATAGATAAACTTCACAAACGGTTTAATACATATTTTGAAGAGCAGCAATTATGTGTGTGGAACTATTTTTGAAAATCAACAAAAGTAATCATGGTACAAATGTCCTCCTCAGTCTTGCGTTTGAAGTCATTTCATCAAAATGAGAATTCAGGTTGGATGTTCGTGCTCTTGTGCATTTGTATCCAATTTATCATCTGAAAAAATCCCTCATATTACTGTAAAAGTGTTTCTATTGACACTCAGGACACAGGTACTTACAGTTGAGCCTGGTGGGCCGACCCTTCCTGCTGATCCTGGGAAACCAGTGGGGCCCTGGGGACAGAAACATAACAGAAGACACTCAGAAACATTTTGATACCAGAATGAGATATCCGCCATGTGAAAAAAGTGACGTGTAGTTGTACAAAATTATAGGTAGCATGAAGGTAAAGTGCATGATGTAATACTAATGAATACTATGAAGTTGTGAGCTTAAGCATTTAATGTGTTTGAAAAAGAAAGCTTATGAAATACTTTTTTGAGTTAATACTCATATTTCAGGTAGTAGAATGTGTATAAAATGAATTAACATCTGGAAGTGAAACCCTTCCTGTGCTCATGGAATCATTTCTTCTTCATCTAGTTTCACCTTGTCACATAATAAGTCATAATAAGTAACTATGAACTGGTCTTACTGGTGCACCCTGTGTTCCTCTTCCGCCTTTCAGTCCAGCAACACCAATTGGCCCCTACAAAAACAACAGCTTGTTAGAACGGGGTTCATCAGTAGCATATTAACAAAGAGTTTCTGTATAAATTGATATCCAAAAACTTCCACTTTGGACCAATTAAAATTACAAACAACATCACTGATGCTATGGCTTGTAATGACAAGTGTGTTTTTCTTGATTTTTTTGCTTGCATGAAAATGTGTCAACACAACTTCTTTCACACCAATGCACTAATGAAAGAACCCTCCAGGTAGTGTCTTTCTGTTTTTGCAACTCACAGGAGGTCCGTGGGCACCGGCCAAGCCCTGAGGTCCTGGAGACCCAGCATCTCCCTTCTGACCTGGCTCTCCAGGCTCCCCCTTGACTCCAGGTTGGCCATCAGGACCCTGCAATAGGTAGACGCTATTAGTACGATACTGCAAGCCATCTCTATCATTATCTGTCTTCTTCACAACAGCAAATATATAGATGGAAAGATCTTATGAGATAGTTCCCCATCCCCTCCTGGAGGATCATTATGAATGAAAGTAATTCAATCAATCAGAAATCAGGCTTTCCAACAAGGCAGTAATCATTAAATAGAAATACATGGCAAAGACATGACAACCAGACAGTGACTGACTACTTACAGGTGGTCCAGCAAATCCAACAGCACCAATAGGACCAGGATCACCTCGAGCTCCCTGCAGTAAATGATACATTCATCAACTCCAAACAATCTACAATACTAGTAAACTTCATAGTACAATGAGCATAACCTAAGTCAATTTGATGTAGCGGTTTAAAACACTGGCCAAATTCTGTTTCTAATCTAATCTAATTAATCTTACTAATTAATCGGAAAAAAAAATCAAAATCGCAATATGAACTTCAGCAATTTCCAAATCACAGATGCTGCAATTAATTGCTTATGAGAGAGTTTCGTCCAAAATGGATTTCTAAACAAGGTGTTTTATTGCTTCAGGTAATAGTACAATAAAATAGTGAAAACCATCATCATACTCAAACTCAATAATCCTGACATCTATATTTTTAACAAAATCACTTTTCTTTAAACAATTTTAAAGTTCTAAAGAAATCTATGACAAAAACTTGATGATATGAAGGAGTTTAAATTGCAATTGTAATATTTTGTCAAATAATTCGCAATTCGATTTTTTGTCAATATCTTTCAGCCCTAGCTTCTATAAAGGTCTACTCACATGCAGTCCTCTGGATCCTGGAGGTCCGGCTGGTCCTTTGGGTCCAGGTTCTCCCTGTAAAGATGTCACATGTTTACTGACAATAACACGGACCTTTCACGCTGCCTTTCGTTGAGACAGTGTGTTCTCATAAATCCAATCTTTTTATGTCTGCAAAAGCAAATACAAGCCAAGAACCGGCCTTCACAAGCTGGAAGACACTATCAGCTACAGCCAAGAACATGTGAGGCAGCAGGATTTAACAGCATAGTGGGCACCTTGGGAACTGATACTTTCCCAACAAAGAACTCACTTCCTGCAGTCATGATTTTGAATCATTTTGATGTAAATACCAGCTTTGTAACCCGTGTCAGAAAAAACGAAAGTCTCTACCTTCTCACCACTGGGTCCAGCGGGTCCGAGCGGGCCAACGGGGCCTGGGGCTCCCTGTTGAAAATAAAGGAATCCTGTTGATATCCATTCATCACTGTTGCCAGTAACTGAGCAGTCAGCTGAGCGGACACAAGTTTGTTAGACAGAACAAGCTGTGACAAGTTTCAAACTCGCACTGATACCACAGCAGTTTTACCTGTCGCTCTGTTTTTCTCAGTCTTAGATGTATACATTTAATTTCCTGGTCTCTAACATTAAGTACTTGAGTTGAGTTTCTTTTCCCAAGAGATATGATATGATAAAATGTATTTGCAGTTGAAAGATTGAAAGATATTCTGCTTACCCTTGCACCATCATTTCCAGCTGTACCTTCTGATCCTTTCTCACCAACTGCCCCCTACGAAGATGGGGAAAAAAAAAAGATGTTAGCCTCTTTTATGTGCTGTTAACATGGATGAACTCTCCAAGTCTCTGTAAGTGTTGAATGGGGAGTAACTCTCAAGTCCAGTGTAAACAATGTCTGTTTCAGAAGATACAAAACACAGTGGAAATGTGCGGCCAAAGCTTGTTCATACATGAATTAACCCATGGTGCACTCAAGGTGTGTTTGATTGTTTTGGTTTGTTTTTATTGTGTGACATGTAAATAAACCGTACTAAACGAAAAATGATGATGATGTTGTTAAACTTACTCTGTCACCCTTGGGCCCCGGCGGGCCAGAGATGCCCCTCTCTCCTGGCATTCCCTGAAGACCTGGAGGTCCCAGATCACCAACTGCACCAGGGGGACCGGGGCTGCCCTTTAGTCACAAACAAACAGGTTAACAGGCTTTTCATTGCAATCACATGTTATTTATTGTAGGGCTGTCAATGAACCTGTATATAACAAAAGTGTACAAAGTGCACAAGAATAAAATGTTTTTAATGTTTATGAATCCAGGTGTATTTCCCTTTAAATATGACCGCTACACAATAATCTTCTAATACACACAGAGTTCCATGACCCTTGGGCCCTTTAAACTGTTGAAACTTCATTATATAGTTTATATGAGTATCAATGATAAAAAATAAGCATTCTTTTCTACGCTCTTGAAAAAAAACCCATACTTTTTGCAGATGTTTGTTTTTTATCTGACGACAATATTTTGAATGCTTATGAATTCAGCGACATTCTCCTTTAACTACGACCCCATCAAAAAATTATCTTTGACATACAGGTGATGCCACCGTACCTTTGGCCCGTCCGGACCTGGTGCACCAGGGATTCCCTTGGCACCCTGCAGACCATTTGGACCGAGCTCTCCTCTCTCGCCAGGAATTCCTCGCTCTCCCTGGGGCAGAAATCAGACGTCAGTTTCGGTGTCAGTCAGTCAGCTTCAGTGTTCACCATTTCAATCATAACACATGCAAATCAACATGGGGGAGGTTACGTACCCTTGGTCCAATTTGACCCACGGCACCGAGCTCTCCATGAATACCCTGAATCAAACAGACAGACATGTTCAGTCAAAGGCCTTATCAAGCTCCTGGTATTCCAAAAAATATATTAGGACAGTAAATAATATGAAAGGTAGTAGTAGTTGGAGGGTTTCTGGGTATTGCAAACATTAGCTAAGATACTGTGATTCAAAACAATGAGAAGCTGCTTGCAATTGTGTCATAGCGGCTGTAGCTGTCCAAACAAACCCATACACACTTACTTGGTCACCTGGTTTTCCAGGTTCTCCAGGGGGCCCTTGGTTTCCAGGCAAACCCTAAGAACACAAAAGCATCGTCAGACATGAAGATCAGAGAACATCTGCAGCACAGACAGAGGGCTAATCACTCCCTGTGTACCAGCATGTCTTTTTACACCTGTGTGGGTCTATGTCCATAAACCTTTCTGCAACTTTCTCAGATAAAAACAGTAACGCACCTGGAATCCATTTACACCTGGCGGTCCCTGCTCCCCTCTGTCTCCTGCAACACCCTGTGAGAGGAGAAAGCATTCAAGCGTCATTTATGATATCAGTAAAAATGCACTGTGCAATGAATGTAATGGATAAGAAACCAGAGACTTACAGGTGGACCAGGTGGACCAGCAGGGCCAACTTCTCCATCTTTCCCAGGAGGACCCTAGAAACAAAAAAGATAATCAACAAAGCTGGTCTTCCCACATCTAGAAGGAGCTGGCATGCTTGATTTCCCAAGAGTATGTGGGGTTTTCAGGTAAATTAACATGAGATAAGATGAAATTCTAATGATCTCCATGGGGAAATTGGATCATAGCAGAAGCAAAGAATAGGATATAATTAAGAATACAATGAATAGAAAATATTGAAGCTAATGCAACAACCAAAACACATTGTTCATAAATATACAGTGTATTCATCCTCCTATTTGCTTGCTGTGTCCTATATGTCTGGGATAAGTTTATATGTCCTCTTACCTCATGCCAACAGCACAACAACGCACAACAGTTTATCATTGAAAGAAGTACTCACTCTTTGACCTGACACTCCTGCAGATCCTTGTTCACCTGTCTTTCCTGGGTCACCCTTTTGAGTTTAAAACATGTTTTTGATTAGAAACAGAAGAGTAGACAAATGTGATGTGATTGTCATTATTCAGGCTGAGCAGTGAGTGTGGAGCCTTACGTTGAAGCCCTTGGGGCCTGGTAATCCCATGGTTCCTGCTGGTCCCCTGTTTCCAATAGACCCTGCAGGCCCAGGACGGCCATCCTCACCCGGGGCACCCTACACAAAGAACAAACCAGTCATCGCCTGTGTGTTATCATAACCTCTTAGTGAACTTGTATAGACAATTAATTATATAACCAAATTCTATGTTGTGATGGAGTAATGTAACCTACCAGTGGTCCTGGCTTGCCCTCTGCCCCCTGGACTCCAGGAGTGCCGGTCAGACCCTTTGGAGAAGAGAACAAGTTGAGAAAACAAAGAACTTTGAGATGAAGAAGTGAACACAGTAAATGTAGTGTGTGGAGAGTGGAAAGCCAAGCTCTTCAATGTTACCCTTGCACCTGGTAGACCAGGTTCTCCAGTGCGTCCAGGATCTCCTATAGAAGCCTTTGGCCCTGGTGGGCCAGATGTTCCACGATCTCCTTGAGCGCCCTTCAGAGACAAAATGATAATGGATTACAACATTATACCTTCTCTTTGCCAACTGAAATGTGTTCGAGCAAAGCAAAGTATTCAGAGTGCAAAGTTAGGTAATACCTGAGCCTCAAGCTGCCAGTATCAGCTACTATGGTGCTATTACCACATCTTGCTCTGCTCTTGTTTATCATTTCCAGAAACCGGTCCACTATGTGAAAGTAATGATTCAGTCTAATAATCACTCAAAAAATATATACTGTACCTTATGTCCTGGCAATCCATCAGCACCAGGGAATCCTCTGTTACCAGGAGCTCCCTGAAAAATAAATCCATTAGTTTTCATCCATTAGTCACTTTTATGGTCTCTATCATGTTAAACCAAAACCTGTTCCTCAAAAGAAAAGTTGGTTACATCCTTATTTAACCAGGAAAATCGAACACATTCTGGTAATGATGCCTAAAATAAAGTGAACCAATAAAAGTCCCTTGAGCAGAACAGGTTGCATCTAGATCTGTCCAAAAAAATCAGCACCATCTAATATAAGTGAAACCACTTTCCAACCATGAATCAATATACTTTCTACATAAATGGAGCATTTCCAATTCCGCACACTAATTTGCAGAATTTGCTGAAAGTGATTTATTGTGTCCCCGATCTTTTCAAAATGATTAATTTCCTAGATTGAAGTCATTATTGAGATGACCCCTGTCCTTAAAGTGCGGCTCTCTGACTGATGAATATTACAGAGCGAGGCAGAACGCTGACTCACTCTCTCGCCGATGGGACCGGGAGGGCCAACGGAGCCCGAGTCTCCGCGTGGTCCTCGCTTCCCTTCCTCGCCCTGAGGTCCGAGCACTCCCTGGGAGCCGGGGGGACCCTAGACCAAAGACACAGTGCACAACATGCTATGAAGCCAAGAGGTAAGTCCTGTCTGTTCAGGTAGTTCAATTACAGCTCAGTTCTGTTCGCTTAGTTCAATTACTTGTCACTGGCCAAAGATGTGTTTCATTCATTCATTTATTTGAGTTATCTTTAAGTATCAATGTATAGTACGATCATTTACAAAATGTGTGCATTGCACAGAACATTTAGTATATTTCTACTAATATTATTGGAGCTTACAAGTTCTCCTTTGGGTCCAGCCTCTCCTTTGAATCCTGGTACGCCGACATCTCCCTGGAAGACAAACATGCAGGAATGTGAGTCTCCTACAAATGAAGCAATTCACTTCTCATTATATATAGTATTAAATGGTACTGAAAACTAAAGGCAGTTTACCAGTTGTCCTTTGATTCCAGGCTGGCCGGTGCTTCCCTGCGGTCCTGGTGGGCCAGAGGGTCCAAGATGGCCGCCTTGACCTTGTGGACCCACATTACCCTGTAAAGGAGAACCGCTTCATCATCCAAAACCATTGGTGGCCATATTACATGTGCCCTGTGTGTATCCACATCAGATATGGTAAATATATAATTTAAATTGAATGATTGTTTACATACCACTGGGCCTTTGGCACCTGGACCACCATCTGTACCCATGGGTCCCTTTGAACATAAAATATGTCCAGTTAGAACAACAAGGCAATGCACTGTGCAGTATGTTGAGCTGTTCAGCGTGGTGATAAACTCGCCAAACTAACCCGAGCAACATTACCATTAACATGCAACGAAGTGGGGCAAAGGGTCTACTCTAATGTTTACTGGCAACAAAATGTTCCTGTGACTGAAATAATATTTGTGAAGTGATATCTAGGAAACACCACTACTCTGTTGCCCATCACAGTTGCTGTGTGTATCACTTCCTTATGATGTGCTACATCTGATAAGCACAGGTAAAAAGAAACTAACCTGGAGGCCAACTGGTCCAGCTCTGCCCAGGTGACCCGTCTCTCCTCTCTGTCCCTGTGGGCCCTCGGGCCCCCGGACTCCTGTGGGACCAGGTTGTCCCTGCGGAAGACAATGACCATCTTCAAACCTCTTTACAAAGGAAGGCTTTCCTGCTTTAGAGGTTAAATTACTGTACGTGGATACTAAACGTATCCACAGATTGCCAGTTGCAATAATAGATAAGTTAGATAACAGAATCAGAATAACTGTAACGACCAAGTAATTAATATACAGAAATGTGCTTTGATAACATTTTCAGAGAATGTATAGGTCTTTAGCAAAAATATATAATGCATAGATAATAATGAATTAGAGCCCATAGTGTGAGCACAAAGCTCATGGAAGAGTGTCGTGTCTGTTAGGTGTGTTACTGCACTTGCCTTCATTCCTGGAGTTCCTGGATAGCCGGGTGGACCGCTGAGACCCAAGGGACCCTGTTAACCAACAGCAATGACATGAGACTGCATAATGCAACGCTAATAAATGCGCATAGTGGTGATAGAGTCTAGATACATACGGGCCATCCAGGTCCTTGCAGGGTACAGCTAACATTGTAGCATTGCTACCAGTCTGTCTTTATGCCTTTTAGCATTTTACTATTTTTTTAGCAGTTATTAATGCTAACCCTAATACACAAGTGACATTCCAGTAGGTAAAAAATTCAACATGGCTAACATCATCAACAAAATGCAAAAAACAGCATTCAGATTTGTTTCACTGATGATCTAAAACTACGTTGTTTGGATGGGAAATTACAAGCAGGGGATGAGAGTCTACCCTGCTGGTGTGTTTTTCCATTCAGCTCCGCCTCCATGCTTATCTATACTAAACTGGGTAGGATATGGGTATATAATCCATTATGGTAAAATACGTCCTTACTTACCATTGGACCTGATTTTCCGATGTTACCAGGTGGACCGCGCGTACCCTAAGAGACAAAAACAATCCACTTTGACTGATAATTCACAGTCGGACATTGATATAAGGCAGTAGGTGTCCCTTTTTACAAATGGTTGATTTATCGTTCTAGAACACAACTCAATAACAAACACATATCCATTACTTTAAATGGCATGACACCAAAGAGAAATACTTAATCATGGTAGCAAGTGTCTTCAATGCGCTGCAGTGATTTCATCCTTACCGCCACACCGCCGGGTCCAGAGCGCCCCCTCTCTCCTGGCATCCCAGCAGGACCCTACAATACACAGGAAAACATTACGTTTACAGCTGTCAAGCAGTCAATGAAATCACATCAACTTATACTTGAGTATTCAAGTGAAGTATGAAGTTGACAAGGGTGAATTTATATTGGATATAGCCTTGCCAAGTCCAAAATCAAAACACTCAAAAAGTAGTAAAACTCAAGCCACAGTACAAAGATCCTTGTCCCATATATGTGTGTGTATTGCAGCCCATGGAAAATCACAACATGCTATATAAAGCTATATAAAATAATTCCAAGTGTCTTGTTGGAGAAAGTGCAGTGAAAGTGCAAGTTATGGTTTTATCTTGCTAATGTCCCGCCATAATCACCATTATATACTGAACATAACCAGTTATGTTGCTAATGAGGCCATTCATTATGCTAATAAAGCAATTCATTAGCAAGTATTTCTATATCAACATACTTGTGTTAACATAACACAATCTGGTGAGATGGTGAGAATTAATGAACTATGTATCTTAAAGCATTAAGGAGTTGCGGTAGTTTCGAGAAAATCTGTTTTTCCTCATTAATGTGCAAATTTATGCAGCAAGTTGCTCCAAAATCTAATCAGCTCATCTGCTCTATAGGGGGAACCTGTGGTGCAAGTGTGGAGTTTCTATCATGGATTGTTCTTGAGTGATTGTGTTCAGAAAAATGTGTCTACAAACACAAACACAAACACACACACACACACACACACACAGACACACACACAGACAGATAGACACTAATGTCATGATGACACAATGCACCATGGTGGCAGGATATTAAAAAAATGTGTGACAAATAAATGAGTAATCCATTTTACATGTAGTCCTCCAGGTGGTGATATACGAGGCAGTTTTTTTTTTGGCGATGTAGATGGGAACCACTTACAGCAACAGGCAACAAAGTGAGACACAAAAATCTATTCAAATGTTTTCTGGAGACAAGTTCTTCACATTTGGTTTGGAGCAGCAATGCTGAGGCAACTTGTTGGGCTCTTTTATAGTCTTGCTGTGTGTATAACATTTTGTTTGGAGAATGGGACTTTAATATGACTTACCATGGGTCCAGGTGCTCCCATTGGACCAGTGGGGCCATTAGCTCCCTAGAAAAACACAAAAACCTTATTTGTTTGATTGTAGTCTGACAGCAGTTATACATGGCAGGATGTTTTAGTGGGGGGTTTTGCAAGACAAATAAGAAAGTATATTAAACAGGTATCAATAAACCAACCATCAATCAGCCAAATCGACCAATCAGACAAAAAGACAGACAGATAAAAGGTATAACCATGTTTCGTTTTCCTTTTGTTTTTACCTTGGATCCGACGGCTCCGGTTTCACCTTTTTGGCCAAGTAGACCAGAATGACCCTAAAAAAACAAAAACAAAAATCTGTTATCATACTCTATTATCATTTGGGATTTATTTGTAGTGCTGAAATGCTATGTCACAGGTTATTTCTTCTTTAATAAGCATGCATAGAAAATAAGAAAAACTGAAAAAAAAAAAAAAAAAAAAAAAATTTAAATTATTTTGAATTATTAAATTATTTTAAGCTTTATAAAGTAGTTGTGGTGCAATATCTGAGCAGTGGAGAAATGGGAAAAGAACAAATGTTTTGGGGGAATGTCATTAATGAGTTTCCTTTGTAACCTAGTAACATTTCCATGAATGTTTCAGAGCGGTTATACTCACTCTGTGACCTTTCAGTCCAGGAGGTCCGGGCGTCCCTGGAAATCCTCTAGATCCCTGAAATATGCGACAAGGAACAGCGGAATTAGTCATAAGGATTTGATATTCAACTTGATGTATTCAGTAATATCTTTGTGGTGATGTGATGGATGTGTAGAGGTGGAGAGGCTTACTGCTGAGCCGGGGAATCCCATCTCTCCAGCGTTTCCTGGTCTGCCTGCTTCTCCCTGTGTGAGAACATGACATTTACACATTACACACTGCTGTTTGGCTGCAAAGTTCAGATAGAAAAGTGAAGGAAATGCCACCAAATCACATCTTATTTCCCTTCCCACTTCTTGTGCTACACAAAGAAATCTCCACTATATCATAGTTGATACATTCTGGCCAAGGTACCAATCTGAGGCTTATGATACTGTAGTTTTTTTTCCTTACCTTAACACTAAACTTAACCTCAGTGGAGACTTCACACTCATCCACACACTTAACACTCCTTGAAAATACTGTCAAAAAGAATATTTTTTTGCGATCTGCAATTTTTAAAGACATGGAGATTTTTGACTGCTCAGTTTGGTTGGAAAATGAAAACCCCTCTCAGCAATTTTTTTTTGTTAATGAGATGTTTGCGACAATAAAGACAAGTGATAGTTGATTCTGTTCAACCCAATAACAGTCCAGTAGAAACCTCATATTTCCATTTTGCCTATTTTTACTGTAACTAATAGCTAACACTGTCACCCATGTGTATTTTATTTTGACATGGGGAGTATTCCAGTTTGTTGAAAATACATCAGAAAATATCCAAAATGTATTTGGGTTAAAGGAAGAATGAATCTTATTTTTTTCTCACTTCCTAAACAGTTGACTTGGAAAAACAAGGTGTTTGCAAGTCACTGATGATGCAACATTATAACAACACTATACACTTAAGCAGCTAAATCAATATCAGTGAGTATGAACTCTAACTCTTTTCTTTATTGTGGCTTTAACAGTTATATATCAGAATATGATCCCATATCTATCCATCTCCCTTTAATTGTCAAGCAGCTCCAGGATTTTCCACTTCACAATATTATCGATGTGGTCTTTGCTCTCTTACTTAAACCATGGGAGAGACTAAATCATGATTACAAAGTTAGACTGAACTGTTCTGGGCTGGATTTTGCTTTGATATTACAGTGTTAGATGCATAAATGCATAAAATGTTGAGTGTAACATAAATGTCTGAGTGAATGGATTTATTCAGAAAAGTCAGAGGGTGGCCGAAGACATTTCCTTGTCTGCCAAGAGCAAGACCTTGGTTTTGACTTAAAAATTAAACCGCTGCAGATTGTATAAGGTGAGCTAGAATTGTGATTTTTTTCTAGATTTGCACACAGTCATCACATGCAAGCAGGCCAGACTTCACTTACATCTTCACCTGGTTTCCCTGGAGGGCCCTCAGGTCCCCTTTGGCCAGATCCACCCTGAAACACAGAGTGAGATTGTCAACGTACAAAAATGACCATGACGGCTCCATAAACACAAATGCATAAAAGTGCACACACAGAAGAATGCTGATTCCTTATAGCTTAATCCATATCTGCTGTACAGCCAGTATATGAGAATCACACCGTGTGTACAGGTGGGTCGACAATACACACAAAATGTACAGAAGAACGGTGTTATACCATTTGTCCCGGATCACCGACATCTCCAGGAGGTCCTTGTGTTCCAGAATGACCCTGAGTAGAGCGAGGGAAACCAAATAAAAACATATATAGGGAGCAAGATAAAGAAACAAAGGTGCCGTTCCAGTATTTAGTGTCTAATATTATCGTTGCTTACTAATCAGTGTCAGTCTAGGCTTCCAGAAAGATGTTATTGACTTACAGGCTGACCGTTGGGCCCAGGAGGTCCTCGTGCTCCGGCTTCTCCCTAAAGAAAACATGATGATGTATCAAGTGATGAACAGAACTGAACCGAACCCACAGATAAAGCCAGACATAATCACTGGTGTCAACATGAGATGTGCTTTCTGGGTAAATGACAACATGTTAACACTACAGGGAGGCACTGAACAGATTCATACTCTTTGACACAATCAGTGGATGTATAATGGATTTATTTGATGGATTAATTTTTGATGGAGAAACTCTATAAGTCTGTGAGTAAATGTCTGTCAGAGCACAGAGGAAATACCCTTTTCTACTGATTAATGTAAATACCCCACTGTAGCAAAAGTAAAAAGTAGCTAATTTAAAATGTGCTCATCGTAAAAGTTACCGAGTCACTATTCACAAAAGAGAACATTGTTAGATGTGAACTTTTCAATGCAATTCGAAAAGGCAAAGAGGACAGAGTTGAACCTATAGGTTCTTTTAATCGAAAAAAAAAAACAAAAAAACTTGACAAAACAAAGTAAAGCCAGATTGCTCTCTCTTCTCGGCTGACTGACCGTTCACTGCGACTGGCTCCACAGTTGGCCAATTTACAACAAGTTTTACAACCAGCTTACACAGTTTGCTCTCTGTAACGGATGTGATTTAAAATGTAGCAAAGTACAACACTTTAGTCAAAACATACTTCACTAAACGTAAAAAAAAGTACAATTACACGAAACAGCTACTCAATTACAGTAACAAGTAATTGTATTGAGTTACTCCCACCCTTTTAGCCAATCAGTTACAATGAAAATTGGAACCACTCTTTATTTAGTTACATTTGTTTTCATTTATATTACTAATTGCACACAACAATCATTTGTGACAGGTTTTGACTTATTGAAGAAAATGTACTTGCTAATTAAAATGAGAGTGAATTACTCCTAAGTAACCCAACGTCGGTACTTACAGCTATAGACTCTGAGAAGGCTCTGATATTCAAAATGTGATGGTTTTATCATTAAAGTTCCTTCCCTACTTGTTCATCAAGTGTTCTGGATAAACAGCCGTGTCAGTGCTTTAGCCCGGTTTGGTTGAGAAACACCAACAGTTCAAAATACTTCATATCTCACCCTAGAGCCGGGTATCATGGCTGATTGACCTGCTGATTTCTCATCAAACCCGCTGGCCATGTGGGCTCCCAGACCCTGCAGGTGAAACACACAGCATTCATTTAAAACACAGGAAGAAGAGAGGAAAAACTACAAAACTGTGTAGGTAAGAAAAAGGGGCTTAAACTATATAACATCTCAGCTGAGGAGAAAAAGACAGAATTTGATAACAGAAATGAAATGACAACAAAACACATAAAGGACAGTTATGGGAAATTAAATAAGAGTGCGCTGATGCAGAGGAATTTGCAGAATTCATACAGTATTATGTGAAGGTGATTTTATTTTTCAAGTTGTGAGAGTGTTATTGGTTCCTTTGTGCTGAGTAACACTATTGTATTACATTTGGCATGATGGGTGTCAATTGCTGTGCCATTCACATTTTATGTACCATGCATATCATTAGATGTGTGTTGCCCAGCTGAAGGCTTGGTGCAGGTTTCAGCTTGAACGCTCTTTGTGGAATTTGCATATGATTTACTTTGCACTCTCCAAAAATGGCACAATGCAGGATTGGGTTAGGAGACTGGTGGGTGTTTACATTGTGTTAGGGCTGTTGGGGACTGTTGAATCCCAATACAGTGTTTATAGTGTAGTGTTAGTTTCATATTGGTTCGAGTTTCTAAGGTGTGAGTGATCATTCTTGTAGGTCCTTGTAGGTCAGTTGCCTTGTGTGAGTTTGAACTGAACATGCTAGTACATGCATGTGGGTGTGTGTGTGTGGCTTTGCAGCATGTGAGAAGGGAGAGGCTCGCTGTACAACTCACTCCTGGATGTGCTGGATGTCCTGCAGGTCCTGGTTCACCGGGCTGACCTGGTACACCGGGCTCTCCGTCGTAACCTGCAGAGCCTCGCAATCCCTAGACAGTAGACAGAGATGGTGATTCAATCTATTGTAAAGCTCAGGTGCTTTTGTTTTGGCTTAGACATACAGTAGAATGTGTCACTCCTGTTTAATACAACTGCTGCAGCTTATATTTGGTTTGTTTATGAATTGTTAGTTATAAAAATCTATATGAGGTAGAAAAAGGCAATGCTAATGTGCTAATAAATCACTCCCTCAAACTGCTGCCTTCAACTGGATTATAACTCCACCAAGCGGGGCACATTCATTCATCAACCTGTTTAGTTTTTGCTTGCTGGGCGCGCTATACATCAACTCGCCAAGTCACATTTTGACTGTGTGTTAGTCTCTTGCCCTTGAATTGAAAAAAATGATTTTATATTCCACCATATTTCTTTGACTACTTTACTTTGGCTACTTTAGCTTATTAAGTAATAAATAAAATAATAAACAGAGAATTTCTCAAAGTGCTCACATGGTAAAATGTTCTTTTGTGATTACTATTTCCTACCCTATATTGTTGCTGAAATCAACAGAAGTACAGAGGGACGTTCAAAAATGTAGATAAGTAAAGTTAATAAATCATTTAAATCTATAACTTGTTAGCCAGTGATGGATATATGGACACTGTAACCCATACTAACCCATAATACTGCTATGGTTTATCACCTTGTGTGCACCTACAAATCAACTGATAATCAAATCATTATTCAAATTAATAATGAAAAGGCATAAAGAGGCTATTAATCTCAGCAGGTGAGATCACCATTTGTTCACCCTGGGGCCAATACCAAGGTTATGGAGTTAATCCAGACTCGTTTTTCCTGGTTAATGTGTGGAAGTAACATTCTAATGCCTCATCTTATCTTGTTTCCGTGTTTAAGATCTGCTTTTTAAGATCTGAGTGTCTTGTGAAGACTTGTGGATGAGACGTACAGGCCTTCCTTTGTGTCCACGATCTCCTCTGTGTCCTGGTGAGCCGGGAGGACCCTGTTGTAATGAATAAAGAAAAGCAAAATGAAACCGTCAGAGTGATAATATTGCACTTATATCATAGAAATGTATATCTCATGGTGGTGCTCAGAGTGAGTCAGATGGTCAGCGGACGATCCAGCTGCTCAGGAGTCCTTTTTAGGTAAAGTTATGCAGGAGGTGACTGTGCTCTTATGCCATCTAGTGTCAATTCATGTAGTTGAACATTCACACAACAACCGGGAGGAAATAAGCCCTGAATTTTAAAACAAGGCTTGAAAAACGCATCTATGGACGGCAGAAGCATCCAAGGAAACCGAGAAATCCTTTTTAGAGACAACTACAGGTAAAACAAACAAGCGAGAAGCTCACCATAGGTCCAGGACGGCCTCTGATCCCAGTCACCTGTAAGGAGATCATCGCAAGTTAGAACAGGTATTCAAACTGGTCCAATTTTTTTTGTCCATATGGTTGGTCTGTTTAAGTTTAGATTTAGCATACACTTACAATTGGGACATCTCCAGGCTCTCCCTTCTGACCCTAAATGAACAGAGAGAAACGATAGATTTTGGTGACTTTTCAAACTCATACTATAAGTGATAATGACAGTAATAGTAAATACATAAAGTAGTAAGATTCTAGGTCACACATGAGAGGCTTACCTTGTAGACTCTGCCATCTAAATTGAGGAAAACATGAAAGATCAGGTTATTTTACTGTCTTTTCACAGTTGCACTGTCTTTGCACAGTTGCATATAAAGAATAGGCATACTACAAAAGCACCCGGTCTACAGGAAATTAACACTTAAAGTGGAGCTAGTGGGGGGGAGACACATACTGTAGGCATGGGTATTGCATGTCATTGACTGACTGAGGTCTAAGAAGCTGGATCTAAATTAGAAAGGTGAGCACATGCTGAAGGGGTTCCAGGGAGATTAATATAAGATTCATTATTCAGGTCAGTCAATGTAAACAACGGCCAATAAACAGAGTCACCCATGTCTCACTGATGTCACTCATACTTAACATGAATCAACATCAAAACCGTTGATGTGCAACAGGCCGATACCTTAATGCTGGTAATTTGTTCATTATGCTTGACAGACGACTGATCATTGTCATTCTGGCTACAGGGAGACTTGTCAAACTTTCAAGCTCTTCAGATTATCATTATTTACAACTTGACCATCCTGGAAGGGGGCTCTCTCTCTGTCAGGCCCTGCCCAGGGTTTCATCCTTTTTTTTCTCATTTTAGAGTCTAAGATTGGAGGGTGCTGTTTTTTTATTTATGTTAAAACGTGGACATGTGAAGCCCTTTGAGACTAAGATTAAGCGCTACACAAATAAACTTGGCAATCCAGACTTTCCCCTACATAGACTTAGTTGTGGCCTCCTTCCACAACATAAAAAAGCGAATTAAAACTATTTATTGCCTTGTATACACACTTTTCCACATCTCAACACCAAAAACAACCAAAGAGAGCATCTGTTTGTTCACCGTATCTGCCCTGCCCTCCGCCGCCACCGCCGCCGCCACCACCACCGCCACCGCCACCGTGTGAATCAGTCTGGCAAATAGGGCAGCACTCTCCCTCGGGGATGGTCATCTTCTCACAGTTGCTCAGCTCATCGCACTGGATTTCATCACAGAGGACCTGACCGTTGTCACACACACAGATTCGGCATGGCTCTGGCTTCCAGATGTCCCTGTTGGTGTACACCTGGCCGTCGACCGTGCAGCTCACGTCATCTCCTGGAGCACACAGAGGCGGAGGAAGACACTTTTAGTCGGTCCAGTTTCATATTGGTTACATTAAAAGCAAAAACCACCTGTACGAAGCTAGTGGATCATGTTTTCATCATCTGTATTCATCCAATGAAGGCTTGCTGAGCATACATGCTCTTTATCATACTCTTTATCATACTATTTTCAGATATGTATCGCTTTTTATGAGATTGCAGACAAGACAGGACAAAGTTTAGCTTCCATTAAAGAGGTCCTATGCCAACATTCTAGGGGGCTCCTCAGAAAGCATCACTGAATTTCATTAGCATTTTTTTTATTGAAATCAGAAGCTTTTTGCTAGGGACGAATACAAGTTCATGAGCAGGCACGTTCTCATGATCTCACCGTGCTTTTGAGCCATTCAAATTAAGTTAAATAATACATTCCTATTTGCAGTAACTGAGGGAGTAGTTTCTGGGATATAGTCTATTTGATAGCAATCTTGTCACAGACAGTGCCAGAACTTAATTTTAAAGCAATTTTAATAGCTTATGTATTTTTGAATAAATATATTCTCACAAGTTTTTGTGTTGTTTTCAACAGCTGCTCTGAAAAAGAGCGAACAGACCTGTGTTTATTTCTGCCACACAGAATGACGGAAAATCCAACAAACCAAAGTCATTCTGGACAAAGAAACATAATGCAGAGGCTCCAATACTCTCATATTATAAATCAATCTATATTTACTGTACCAATGTGTGCCATGCATTTTACAGTCTAATGTGCAACACAGGTTTCCATTATGTCCTGAGCAAACTCCCAGGAAAAAAAAGGTCTGGAAAAGGTGACCCTTTGTAGTGAAGTCTGCTCACCGCTGTTAGACATGAGCTAATTTCCTCCAGAGGCAGCGTCTCAAAAACCTGACTCATGTTCAAAGGAGAAAACCCCGAGCCACCTATGAAGCAACCATTTCTCCCAAAAGACACATCATTCATCTTGGTCTGAAAAATGTTTAATGTGTAGTTCAAAAATATTTCAACATGTAAAGACAATAACATAGTGTAGCACAGGGGCTTGCACTTGCAGTAAATTATCAGCTGCTGCAGACACATTCTGCTCAACAGCAACAGTGAGCATGTTCAAAAACAGCCTAAATCATCACTCGCAGTATGGTGTTATTTTTCCACAATAATTTCTAGAGAACTCTGACTTCCAGGAAAAAAAGACAAATATGGTAATGAAATTGGAGAAGTCAATGTAGAGGCAGGTCTGTGTTCTGGGGTGTGTGTGTTTCATCCCTGCCTTTAACGGCAATCCTCCATACTGGGGTTCTGTAATCTGAGCCCAAATCTGTCAGAACTGTGCTGAGGCTCTGAAGCCTTTACCTGTTCCTATTGTAAACAGCAGGTGGCAGCCCTGAGCTTCACACGGCAGGTAAAGTCAGGTTAGCCAGCTACAGATGGAAGCAGGAAGTTGCAGAAAGCAGCCCTTAACTACTGATGAGGGGTCAGATACTTTTTTATTGGCCCAAAAGTGGCTACAGTGAGGACATCATCTGTGGAGATGATTGATTTCTATGTTCTACCTCATCTAGATGGTTCCAAAAGAAGTACGCTCCCAAGGTAAAGCCCAAGCACAGTAAAAATAGGGCACACATGCTGGTCCGCTTCTGATAGGTCCTCATGCAACAAGACTATTAGTCTGTTTTAACACATTGGGTCCCCTGGTAAGAGAGTAAATGTCTGATTTATGTCCCTGGCTGAAAAGTTTAGGAACCTCAGGATATGGAGCCAACACCACTCAGTACACGTTCCATTGTAGATGAACCAGTAAAATAGAACAAGGTGTTAAAGTCGCATCTCTAGGAAGCATCCAAATCCAGTGTGTCATCCTCTGGGCAATGTGTTTGGCCATCTGTTAGACAGACCTGGGTCAGAAGGTAGCTGCAAATAATTCATGCCTTTTGTTTTAACCTTACTGGAGTACCAGATGGATGGGGCTGACCGCATCACGACAATTCCAATAATGTCAGCTAAGTTGTCACAGGAAAGTATATTAAAATGACTTTCAAATACTTTTTCCAAATACTTTCTTGTGATTGTCTAAACTGTCTGGCATTCATTGTATTGTCCTATGTGCTGTAGCAAACTCCACCCAACTGGCACCAAAGTAGACAAAACAAACCATAAAATGTATTTGCCGTTTCCATTTGTCCCAAGTCTCCTGCTGGAACAGTTATTCGTACATTATCTCTTTAGGTAATTACTGTAGCTGATTGTTCATTAGGCCAGCTTAAAATGCATGGCATGCAATAAAATACAATAACACATCAGCCAAGACCATAATGATGCATTGATGAAATGCATGAGAGAGCCTCACTTTGTAAAATCAGCAGGAATAGATAAGACACACCAAGACTCTTACTGGGAACCGAATCAAACCAAAGCTAATGTGTACTGCTGAATAAAGACAGAGGGGAGGATGTTAGTGATGCAATAATTCACATTTAAACTTGCCTTAACAAGAGAAAATGGGGACTTCCAAAATATCTCTAATTAAAGGAAACTCAAGGCTTGGATGCTGTACAAATGTGGCTAAGTAATCAGACGCTCATAGCTAATCACATAAGTATGGGCAACTGCAATTTGGGTAATACCTCAGACAAAGGCATGGCAGACACACATGCACAGACACAACACAGGATCAAACAATTGTATTACATTTATTTATTTATTCATTACTGCATCGACACAATTCAGACAGTGTCGGGCAAGTTGTCCATCTCAGAAAAGTACACTTACATGGAATTTCATGTAAGTTTACTGTCCTTGTGTGACAAACTAAAAACTAAGAAAACAGACTAAAAACAAACCATAAAAATGAGCAATTTGCGATAACTGTTTGACCCAAGTCTGACACACACATGCAAACACACAAAACACATGCACACACACATACAAGGCTGACCTGCGCCATGTCATTTCAGGACGTACTGCAACAGAAAATGACCTCTTGACACACAACAGCCTTCAGACTTGTATCACAGACTTTCTTTATCTCCATGCTTCTCCCAACCAGCTGTGTTGGCTGTGGACTAGAGCTTTCGCCTGTGCATGTTTTAATAGTTCTATACACCAAGTAGCAACACAAACCTGAGGTATATTTTCTCACCCATCCTTGTTCTATCAACCACAAAGTATTTGACGACACTGAAAACAAGACATAGTTCAGCAATGAAATTTCCTGTCTTGAAGGCCAGTAATGTCCCCGGTTCTAACTTGTGGCCACATCAAAAATTAAAACCAGTATCTGGGTTAGTTTTCCATGGCTGCCCAAGAGTGCATTTCTCTTCATTACTGAGGACATTTGGAATCGATTTAGTAATAAATCTCAGTTTTTTTGGAAAGAGTAGAAACTTACACTGTCTCTTTTACACATTCTGGCCTCACAAGCACAAGCTAATGTGCTGTAAGTACTTATGACTGAATAAATAGTTCCTGGGTTTTCCTGTCAGAATGATCTTACATTGTTTCCTTATCCTCAAACATTTTTGGATTATCACTTGTAGGAAAATCTCGTTCACGTTAAGTCAACATAATCTTTACATGAGTTTAAATTGTGTGTAAATGCAGTCCCATTCGATGCCGAGACATAAAAACATCACACCAGGGATGTCTGGCCGAGCAGTCGGCCACATAGCTGGAAAGCGATTTTTCCTGTTGAGGGTTTGAGAGATTTCAAAAGCGGGGTGTTGGGAGAGTTTGAAATTTACTGGGAGAGAAGTGTGGTTTGCAGAGTGGTCTTAAAACCCCCACCGCAAGGCTTGAAGAGGAGGAGGAGAGGGACGTTCACTTTTTCCCTCCTCTCAGCTAATTCATTGCAGGTTCCATACTTTTCCACAGACGCTGTAAAAAGCGCCGTTTAATCGTCACAACGGTGAAAAGGCATGGTGATGGCTTGATCTGGATTTTCCACTAGTCAGCTAAGAGGGCAGACGGTTTCCTCTCCTGGTTTAAAACATGGAGTCTGGAGCTCTTCAACATGACTCATGGAGCTATTCTGTAGCTCTCATTTTATACAGCTCACCAGACATCAGCAAGATAACAATGAACCGCAGCATCCTGTCTTAAGTCATGGCACATGTCTACGAGAACTCAACAACGAGGAAAAACCTGGAAAAACCAACGATGGGATTCTCACAAATGTAATGTATCTGGCAGATGTGAAGAAGCAAAAAAAAAAACGGATAGTTTATGGATTTTCCCTGGCTAATATGGAAATACTCATAACGCACTGTGTTTGGGGAGTAGCTGCTGCAGCCAGAAGTCGAGGGGTTAGAAAATGACCTTATGGAAACAATGAGTCATTTAAAACTGGATCTCTCCATTTCCGAAAGCAAAAAAAAAAAAAAAAGGATGACCAGGGCCGAATAAAAGCCTTTAACTGAAGGCCAGGCTGTCATTAACTCATCAGAAAGATAGTGCCCACTGGATGAGCTGTTAAATCATACCACATCTAATCCCCTCGCCCAGAACGGATTTTTCATCGCGCTGAGACCAACTTGCCCCGACTGACATGGATAATACCGCAAGGAGGCCTGATTTCTAGGCCAGATGCAGATGAGTTACAGCTGCTGAGGGGTGGCTTTGCGGCAGCTGTGCGTTCCTGCTCTAAAACCCTTGGTGTCACGGCCAGACATAAATCTTCCCTCAGTAAATGACCTTTAACCTAACCTGTAATTGGTCTACTGATAAAGCTATTCATGAGAGCACAAACATCAGTCGAGGCCTTTTGGCCATCTCAGCTCATTGCCTGAGTTCTAAGGGGTCAAAAACGAGGATTTGTTGGCTTACTTGTTGGGCTTCAAAGTGAATCAACACCCTATGATTATCCCTCACCCTGTCTGCTTTGTTTTAATGAGTGACCCAAGGAGTTAACTGCTTTGGACAAGGAAAAAAAGAAGCCAGTGACCATTTCATGAATTGAAATGAATGAATTTAATATTCTGAAGCATCAAGGATTAGCTGTACTGTGTTGACAGGGGGGGGGGGGGGGGGGGGAATCTCAAAGAAGGCTCTAGTTAGGGCATGCTCCTCACCTTGGCTTCCACAAACAAAGCTCTGTATCTCTAGGGAGGGGTAGGAAGCGCAGGCCAGGAAAGTTGAAATGAATAAGTAGCTTGCTGATTACATGTCTAGGCTTTTCCATCAACAGGCCCCGTCTCCGATGGGGCTTCCTTTAAAGGAAACAACCACAGTCATGAGCTGTTCCCGTCCCATGTTCAGCCATGGGAGGATTGTGGTCTTCCTAAATTGCTCACCCCCCCCCTCACCCCCCCCCCTCCCCCTCCCCCTCCCCTCCCCTGTTCTCTATCTATTCTGCTGACTGTCTCCTAACTTTCTGTTGCCTTGATTTTGACTAATTTCCATCTAGTTCTGTCTAGACTAGAGATAGTCACCTGTAATCTAAAACTGCATGTTAGTTACAGACCAGCATGAACACTAACTGAATCATGTTAGCATATCAATACCAATATAACAACCTTTTTTGAGTTTATTTAATTTGGCTGTGGTAGTGGAAGCATGGGAAAAGCAAGCTTAGAGTAAAAAGGTTTACTTCTCTATGTATGTGTCCATGTATCCTGAAACATCCTAGACTGGCATAGCCTTGACATATTGTGAATGCATTGGCTGTCTTACAGTTGTAGCAATCAAACAGCTTTTTTGTAATTATGCCATATGGAAAATGCACTTCACAGAATTATGGGTTAGAAAATACAACAGATGGAATGCTCTAAAATGAACGCTTCTCCGATAATTAGGTATTCAGAAACACTTAAAAACATGGCAGCAAGCTGTTGCAATGAAACTGTAAGCAGCTAATCATTGGATGTTCTTCATTACAAAACTGTGTCTAAATCAGTGCTACTAAAGCCTGGCCTTCTGACCGGGGTCAGGGTCAAAGTTCAAAGCAAGGGTAACCTTTTTTCCTGTTTGGGCATGAAATGCATTCAGAATAAACTCCATGGGAATCATTGTTTGGAGTGTACTGGAGTGTATACAAGATTAATCAAAGTACAAATACAATAGAGAAAATGTTTTGTTTTGGGGTTTTTTCATGAAAACTATTCTTTTTGTCAGGTTTTGTGGTTCTGTTTGGTTTTATGAACAATTGTGTTTGGGTAACTCTGCAACCACATGGGTTCTTTATGTATTTTTTTTCTTTGCTGATTTTTTTTCATCTCACGTAAATTGCAGACTTCTGACTACAAAAGGCAGTGATGTTTAGCAAATAACATATAATTTAAGCTATCATAACACACTTGGCATATAAACACTACAGGGGATAAGCCAAGATCAAAGTGAGTCATCCATCTTTAGGTTACTTTCCTTAAACCTCGAACAACTACACTACATTTAGGATTCTGATGACTTTCATTAGAATGCTAAGTGCACCCAAAAGTGGTCTTAATTGCATATTTTACTCTGTGAAGCTGGTTATTATTGATATACCAAAACACACAATAGATGACTTTCAAGCAGGGAAGATGGGAATTGATTCAGACAATCACATAACCCAGTATCTTCGTCTTAGGATTCAAATTGCAATTCTTTGAACAAAATTGACATAAAAAGTATTCTAGTCCAGTACAAAGCAGGTAAAGCTACACTTTTCTGCTACGCACAGATCCATAACGCTCTATTTCACTGTCATACATTATGCAACAATTTCAATACTGAATACATCCAGAGAATGAATAAGCGCCACCTTGACTGAAGTGGCAAGCATGAATAGTAGTAGAATTTGTCTCAGCACTATTTGCTTACATTTTGGTGTGAATAACTAGGTCAAAGTGTCAAAAATGACCATTCAACTTTCCCTGGTGGAGTTGTTTGATTTGAAACCATATATTACACCAAGTCATGGCCAGCTGTCAAACATGTGGTTTTCATATCCTCTCAGGTTGGACCCAGTACACACTGATCAAACTAAGCAAAACATGATGAAACACTTTACCAAATGTGAACAATGTGCAGCAACACCTGCACTCTAACTTTCCTTTGAGAAATGCAACCCCAGTCACCTCATGAACAAAAACTACATGGCGTACCTACTATAAAAGTAGCCTACAACTATTACTATCACTGAGGGTAAAGGGTCATTTTCTCACCATTTTTTTTTATTTATTTGATTCAAAATTATATTCACACGCACACATACAAAATTAACATATTGACAACATGTCCTGTTAACTTGGTTTTACAGTCACAGTAAACATGACATGCTGCAAAAGCTTTTCCACTGCAAGCAGAATATACTTCAGGCTGTATGTATATAACCCCGAGAAATTGCATTAGTTCAATATAATTCCATCATCTAATGTCACGTCTCAACAGTCATCTAAGGGCAAAATCAAAACACACTCTATGTCATATATGTGTCCTTGGCTGCCATTTCCTGGCAGCCAAGGACACATTTCCATAGTTTTAAAATGACAGTAAATGTTTAAAATCTGTCAATATCAATATCAATTTATTGCACAATCTCCCATTTGTATGCATGAGTGGTCTGCCCATGTAAAAACCAGGTATGAAGCAAAGGAAAATGGGTGACGTCAAACATTCCAGTTTACCAGAGCAGAGCGTTAACATATACAAGGGGGTCACAGCGCCCTGGTGTTTTACATCAACTAAGCACGTAGCCAGATGTGAAAGAATAAACTCTGGATTCTACTCTGGAGGAACTCGGAGGAAAGTCGTTTTCAGCACAGTATGCGCTTGTTAGGTGATTGAAACACAGATACAGAAATACAATGAAGAGTGAGTATTTTAGGCCTGTGAGTTTATCATGAAAACAGCAGTGAAAATTAATATTTGGTGTGCATGATACAGACAAAATGAGACGTGACAAGAGAGAACATGTAGCCTAAAGCAAGACAGATAGGACTAGAGTGAAGCGGTGCAAGTATTATTGTGTTTGTACTTGTCCTCTCCCTTCACATTCACATTCAACATTCTTGGCTTTGTTCCAAAGGCAGTTCGGCACGATCGTCACGACTTTTTAATTTATCCACTTCCGAAATGCATACCCCGCTCTTTGAAGCAAATGGTGTTGATTATGGATGAATTACATTGAATTACATTAAATTCCACTGATTTATAATGAATGAATCTGATTAACGGGGTTTGTTCATGCAAGCAAAGAGTACAGGGCGAGTCTTCTCTTGGTCTTGTACACACAAGTCTAGCACCAGTCCTGCCAACATGATAGATGGGAGCTCTGCTGATCAAGCTGATAGTATTTTAGCATGATGAATTGGTAACTTACTTAACTTCTGTTATAATGTGGATATACTGTGTTATGCACTCTGTTCATAGTGCACAAAAATAGTTTTCTTTACTGTAAATACACTTGATGACCAGAGCCCAGAGGTTTTTGGTTATCAGAAAATCATACATTACAGCATATGTATTAGAAATGGATATACTTTCTGTGTGATCTGTCAGTAGAGGGTGGTGGGTGTTAAGGTGTTAGGTTAATGCCAAAAAAGCTCACACTCTATCTAATCTTAATGCTTGATGTTAGTCAGTGTGGTGCAAAATGTTCAAGAAAAAATCCTTGGTCTGCACTGTCAAACATATTGGCTGCAGGTCACAGCAGTGCTGAACACATCTGTATGCCCTTTTAAGTGCAGATTGAGGTATTGGCTCAGATATGTGTTCTCTCTCTCTGTCTCTCTCTCCCTCTCTCTCTCTCTCAATACAGGAACACAATCACAGATCTTTCATGGTTATAATGGTTGAAATAATACAACTTCTTGTTTATCCTTTCCCTGGTGCAGTTCTGGGCTTCTAAACCGCTATAACAGCACCATCAAGCTCACGACAGTCAATAGCAGTGCCAAATACTGTTCAAAAAGTTGCACAGTTCAACCCTTACAAAATAAATGCAACAGATTCTACTGTAGAGAAAGGTCCCTGGGCCTTGTGCTTACAGTATGACTACGTACTCCCGGCCTTAGAAGATAACAATTTCTCTAACAAACGCTGACTCAAAAAAGCCATAAGATGGAATACACATGTTCAACCATTATCATTCTTCAGGGGGAAAGGACTTTGAGTCGTTTTATAAGGTATCCCATATTACTTGCGAGGAGACGCCCCCAAGGCAAATAAGATTTACTGCCACCACATTTCGTTTGACCTCTCTGTTACAGCAACTAAAGGATGCCGTAACCTCTCCTCATACCAAGAGGCTTCTTTTTAAATCCCATCTTTTCCTTCGCATTAGCCTGTGTTTTCTCATATCCCCGTCAATCCCTGTCAGTAAGCACTCCCTCTCCCTTTGGACTTCTCTTCCACATGCCTTTCTTCTTTCTCTTTTTCTCTCTCTTCTCTTTCTCCATCTCTCTCACCTTTGTATTTCAATAATAACTCTTTCCACTCGTGCATATGTCTCATTACATCTGTTTCTCTCTGGTTTGATCTTTCTCCATCTTTCTCACATTTACAATGCCATAGTAACTCTTTCCACTCAAGAGTGTATTTCTCTTTTTTCTTTCTCTCTTGCTCTTTTTCTCTGTGTTTGATTATTCTAAAAGCTGGGAGAGCTGATGCAGCTGCTAGGCCACGACACCAGCATGCAGTGCATCATGTGTGCAGCCCCTCAGGCAAAGCGAAGGATGTGTGCCATAAATATTTACATCTTAAACTGGACTGCATATTGTGGGGTCACAAGCCTGATCCCATTTACACTGGATTTGGAGATTTGGTGATGCTCTTATCCAGACTACCTGCAACAGCAGAATACATTTAAATTCCACGATTTCCAACATTATAAGCAAATACTCAATAATAATCAATACTAGTGAATGCAAGGGTCAAAGCCACAGCACCCTAGATTATTAATGAAAAAGAGTGGCAATAGTTCTCTCATGAAGAAAATTGCATCATAATCTATCCAAAACAGTGAAGGAATATCCTTCTTTGAAAGTGGTGTGATATGATTATATTTAGTCCTGCAATGGGTTATGGTCCAAAAACATCAGAAACAAAGCCAATGCAATATTTTAGCAGAGATTCTTGGTAGTAGAAACAGATCCTGTTGAAAAAATGCACTGTCTGAGCAGATGTTAGGGCTAAAACGTCCTCAAAATAATTGAGATATGCTTGATTTGGCAATCTTCCTATTCCAATACCATCTCAGAAATGGAAACGATGACCTCATCCCAGGTGAGCTACTTACATCAACAGCACCCCAAGTATTCTCATAGTTTTCAGACACTTCTTGGAGACATATAACATTACTTTTCTTGGACAGAACCCAGATGGTCAAGCTATCAGCTGCTGGGGTTCTTAAATCTGATAAGCTTAACTAATAGCGTAAACAGATAATAGCTTGACCAGTTGTTAATAATTTACTGTCCATCTACAGTATAAATCGTCACTCTTGTTAGTTATAGAATACTCCCCATTTAAGGACAAACAATGCAAGCGCTTTGCTAACTTTGCGACGCTACATGCTGTAACTAAGCTAGCTCTGGCTAATACTGACTAGATAATTGAGCACAGAGAAGAGGCTGAGAGGGAAGTTGACAGTGGGGCCCCTTCCCTGCGGTGACATCACTCAGACCGAGGCCCCCGGGGGACTGACAGGATTTATCACTTTCTCTTTATTGCTGAATGGAGCCCTTGAAGTTTACTGCGCCCTACATTTCTGTCAATGCTGGAGACAGACACAGACAGAGAGGTGATGGGGTCAAAAGGACACTGTTATGATGCACATTAGCTTAGTGGGCTATAGGTTACTGTGGTCTGGAAAAGTAGTTGCCAGTATTACCTATCTTGAAAAGGTTACATCCATGAAATTAAACTGAATTAAAGCTGTACTATGCCACTTTGCACATTGGCAACTCCAAAAAGAAGCAAAAGGTAACTGTTTGAACTTCACTACTTCAGAAATCAATGTAACGTGATGTCAGTAAACTGCACACAACACACTCATGCTTACCAACCTGGCCAGTCTGTGACTGCCAAAGGAGCTGTTGTTTAGGAACAAGTTTTGCATTTCACACTTACGTTTTGATTCGTCAATTCCTGTGGGCGGAGTTTTAAGTCCAATTACTGTCAAATACAAATATTGTGGTCCACAGAGTGATTATAGCCTATAGACAGACTTGTTTGCGGATTGTTCAATGATGACAAATAACCAACTTGAATCATATGCAATTATAAAAACAGTTAAGAATCTAAAATGTAGTATTTTATATTATACATGACACAGGTCTCTCTAGATTTTACCAAACAGACAAGTGAAACACAGCCACAGACTGTTGACAGGAAGGGCCATCTGATGAAATACATAAACGCCAAAGTACTTAATAGAATTTCATGGATCTGGAGGAAATTCCGTCCTAATTCACTTCCAGACATCAAATTATTTGTGCATGCTCACACGCACACGCACACACACACACACACACACACACACACACACACACACACACACACACACAGACACACAGTGACCTGTAGTTCTGTGATGAGAGTGGCGGAACGGAACATTCCAAGCCATGTCCTTACCACGTTTTGATGGTAAACGCCAAAAAACAACCACTGCAAGACCCGCTGAAGAACAATTTTTTCTGTCTCAGACAAGATTGGCAGAACATTATGTCTGTATTTTTTTTAAAATCTAAGTTTATTACTGAACCCTGATGTGCACTAAACAGTATGTGTGCATAGCCCTTCCACATTCTAAATAGTGTTCTTCACTGCCAAGCATAGGATTATTTCTTGGCAGGTTTGCTGGGGTTTGTTTGCTGACACCCCTCCCTTCTATCAGTAACAGTTGCATACTTTTTTCAACATGTCATCAACAGCTGTGGGAGCCTCAAAAAAAATGTCCTCCCAAAAGGCAGATCACGATCAGACGAAAGGCTACAACCTTAATTCGAAGCAAGCACTGTGCTCCGTTTTAAAGAAATAGTCCATTCAAATCACAACTGACCTAATTTCAAGGATAAACGCCTACGTGTTAATCAACATCTTACTATGACTATGTTGTCTTTTAATATCTAAAAGTGCAGGCCTTGCTAAGTTTGAAATGTTTCTAACTTTTAGAGCACACTCAACTGTCAGTGCCGGCAGCAGCACATTTTTTACAATATAAACAAGAGAGAATATGAATCTGGCACTGCAGGGTGAGGTCCTCAGTAGACTCCTAAGCATTACGGCTTTCATACCATCGCTCTATTCAATATAACAGGAGAGGTCAACGCTTTAGATACTATGGCACATCTGTAGTCCATATTGACAACTTGAAGTAGGTGACATCTGAACTTGCCTTACTGCATGTTGTAATGGGGAAAACGACTAGGACAGAAACAAAAGATGGCTTGAACGAATACCTTACAAGATACCCACAAAATTAGCCTTTGTGCTTTTGTTTGTTGTCGGATAAACTAAGAAAAAAAAACAACACATATTGGATCCAAATCACTGATACATTTCCATTGATTTTGCTCAACCTGTTCGTAATTGTTGATTGGTGCCCCAGGAGCCAGATACTGCTGAGTGCACCTTTAAATAGGGAATACAAAACTAATCTTCTTGTGTCTGTCTAAGGTTTCATCCAATAATCACAGTGGAAATTAAGAACAACAACAACCCAGAGCCCAAACACATGCTCTTCCAGAGGAAATTCCAGTTTGACAGGACTTCCTGTGCTGGAGATAGAGCAGTCTGTTGGGGTGTGCAGGGGGGTAGAGACAGAGTAGAGAGAAGCGCTCGCCCTTGATGCGGAACAGAGTTGTGGGATACCCCACCACCGTTGCTTCCAGACCCTTCCAGATTCCCACTGTCGTTTTTTTTCTCTATCTCTAATTGCAGATCCCTTTCTCCTCTCTCCCCAGCTCCTCTCTGTCCTCTTTCGCCTCCTCTCTTCCATCCCTCTTTCCCTCCCACTCTGCTCCACAACTTTTCTTATCTGGCTGTGCTCTTCTGCCCCTTTCAATCCCCCTCTCCTAAACTGCCAACCCACACGACCCAATGACTAAGAGACTGAATGGAGTATGAGATTATGATGAAGTCAACTTTTGCTTATCTCTCTGCCCTCTTCTCCATTTTTCAAACCTATTCCCCTAAACAACCAGGCAACATCAAAGGATGGCTTAGAAACTAGAGGGAATATGAGATTAAGTTGAAATCAAGCCACAAAACCTCTACTTATAGTGCTCTAATTTAGCCTGGGTAAATACAGGCTGGAAGGATGACATGAGAGATGCTGCACAACAATGCTGAAGCTGTGTGAACCTGAGATATTTGTTTGGGTGAAGCTGGCATGGCCGATTAACTGAAGCCTGAGTGGAAAATATAAATAGTTTGTCTATGCACCGCAGCAATTAGAAGGTTATTCTGTAGGGTATTGTTTCTTCAAGAAAACCCATGTGGATTTGCTTTAATCCCAAAGTATATTTACAGAAATACAAAGAACTAGTATTTCATTCATGTGGACATAATTCTGAAGGTAGTGGACTGTAAATAATCTTTCCATCATTTGGAGCTGTTGTTCTTTAGGTTGAAATGTTTCTAACTTTCAGAGCCTGCATAGCTCTGGCAACAGCACATTCCCCACAATATAAACAGTGAAAATAAGAAGCTGGAACAGTAAGGGAATTTGGTGTGTGAATACTGTTATTTGACAAATCTAATTTGAATTAAATACAAGTTATCTGATATTTGAAGTTAACGCTGCCATTTTAACAAACTCCATCTCCCTTAGCCCCTATTCTACAGTAGCAATTTACCCATTTGGTGAAATCATCTATGTTAAATGGTAGCCATGAGTCATTGACTACAAGCAGACATTTCCACATCCCATCGGTCTGGGTTACTGTGAGAAGTGTTTGTTCGGGAACATTGACTGGACATTGCGGCCAGTGGGTTAAGGACAGCACAGACTCACATTGTGTTGAAAGAATGCACCCTTCTCTCTGCTGAATAACTTCCCATAACTTATAACTTTCCATACTGGACATGTTTGAGTCTCTCACATGGAAACGTGAATGAGCAATGTCTATTTCTATGCAACAAACAGTGAACCAATGGAAAAGGGGCTTCTACATTTTGAAATTCCAGTGTCATATTTTTTCTCACTGATCTGCACGATCTTCTCCCAAAAACACATTGTGCTCCTTTATCACTCAGTAACATCACCAAAGTTATTCTTACTAAAAACAAAAAGTTTTTAAGAGTTTTTAAGGTATGTTTGAGATTCTATCACTCTATTTACCCGCAGCTAAATCAACTTATTCTCCACAGCTTGCCAAAGTTTGAGCTAGAATTCCTCTTTTCAACACATTTGATTTACTCTATACTTCACAGCACTCAAAACTTGATGCCGTTCCCAGCTAATACATGTATCTGCTTTGCCGACGATATGAGATTAATTATGAGGGACATTTCAAGAAACGTCATACCCTCTACTAAGATCTGGCACTGTTGCACGGTGAAGACTCCAGCACTGCATGTGTTGGAGTTACTTCGACAAAACCTGACATTTCTCTTCTGAACATAAGCCTCTTGGAGAATGCCCATGTTTGTACTATGGAAAACAATTGTGCGTTCACGAAAATGATACATTTTGCCTGGGATTCTCGGTGCTTCAAGATTGTATTGACTGATTCAACCATCAAACACAGAACAGCAGAGATCCAAGTCTTGATACTGCACCAAGGAATTCCGAAACATGTGGTCCAACTCAGTCAAGGCATCCATCATGCACAACCAACATATGGTAACAGAACATCACTCAAGAAATACACTGTTTCATGTATGTTCCTGACAAACCCCTGATATGGCATGCCTGAGCTAGGTGATAAGGTTTGTAATGCAACTCCTCACACATTTATCACATACAGTGGTTCACCTTGGAAATACAAACTCGAAACCAATCATTCATACGAATATATATATTTTAATTATTGATTATTTTACAGACAGCAGTAAATTGGAATAACATAATCATCCTGGCTGTGTACTGCTCATGCTCCGCTAGAGGAGGACCACCTGGATTCAAAACTACCCCAAGGCATTTCGACATACTTATACGAGGCATTTCACCATTAAGTCAATCAGCTGTCCAACAAGTTGTTAAGGGCCTAAACATAACTTAGGCCACATTGCTGCCCCTTGTCACCCACCGACACCCATGTAGCTACACTTGTTTCACACTCAGCAGTTATAATATACACAACCTAGCTACAACTTAGAATTTAGGTTGGACCACAACCTGCAATTATGGCTGCCAGTCACCATTTTGTGGCATTTAAACAAGTCAGCCTTGTGTTTGAGAATCTGCCAAAGAATACTGTCACATTTCTAACAGGTACTTTATGACTTCATGGAGCCTTCAAAAAGTTACAACTGATTAATGTTGGCTTTACTGATCATTAAGATGGTGTCAAATTTAAAACAAAGCATTCTAGTATTGCATATCAGCCCTTTCTATGCCTTAACCCATTCATACATTCATTGTAATGATGATCATAAACACTGTGAATAATTAACATTAAGACTCTTATTTACTTAATTATACAATTCACCTTAGAGCAACTCTAGCTTAATTCTGCTGAATTATTACCTGGCCTAAAGCACTTCACCAGTTCACCAGAGAGAGAGAGAGAGAGAGAGGTTCCCAGATGGGACATAACATCTCATGAAATTGGAGGATTTAAAGCAATTACGGCAGCCTTTGAAATGGTCACCAGGGGAGAGAAAGAGAACATGCTCATAGGGAGCGCTACATTATACTAAGACCTGCCAACCTACAGTGGATAAGCTCCACAGGGCAAAAGTCCTCCTGATCTCCTGAAAAACCACAACCAGCTGTATCAACACTCCTACACTGTAAAGACAAACTGCACTGTGCATCAGCAACGACTCAAAAGCATCTTAACACAAAGGTTGTATTTCAGTATGTTCAGAGATAGACAATACATTATAATTGTTGATACAGATACTTTGTGCTTAACTAAGTGTTGGCCAATAACAAATAACAATCATTACCTTCATGAACATGTAATACTTAGACTATTAGAGAGGAGATTGGAGAGATCTACATCCTTTTATGTGTGGAAAAAGGCAGATAATCAAACAAAATTGCTTTGATTTCTGACATGTTACAGGTTACATGAAGATAGAATAGCACGAAACCCAGCCCATTCTGTGTTTAGGATCTTGCAGTGAAGCACATAGTTTCCAACCTTGTCCTGTCATCCAGTGCTCCCAACATGGATAGGCTGAGTGGATCACAGGGCAGATTCCCATGTAGGTGCCAATCAAGCACCAGGAAACGTGTCAGGAGGAGCCGTAATTGCACGGTCTCCAAACAAATAGTTGCTTTAACTTGAAACCGCAGAGGTAAGAAGTGTGAGGACACACTGTAGGAGATATGATACTCCCACAAGCCGTGTAGGCAAGCCATGAGCCAGTAACCTCCACATCTTTCCATGCTCAAGTCGCCCTAAAGTAATACTGACACACCGTGTCTTACATCAGCCATTTAACTTCCTCGCCTTCCAGCTACCTCCAAGGCTAAGCCTCATTTTAATATTCTCCCAATACTGCCAAAGCGACTATTTTAACATCTGGAAGTCATCCCCCCACCCCAAGCCTCCATTTGCTGACTGCAATAATTTGGTTTATAAGTAGTTCCCATGGAGCAATCCTCGCGGGCACAGGCCGCATTAAAAATCTATCAGCTCCATCGTCTGTGCCATCAAGTCATCACAGGTTCACTGCCATAGGCTATCACGTCAGAAAACTGATAACATTTTGTGTTTTTGGTTGGAGTCTCTCAAAGGTGTAACCCAAGACAATGTACGATCTGGTGAGGTTTTTCCCCCCAACTTTAGAAGAAAAGAGGCGTGTAATCAAGTCATAGCTCAAAAATGCAGCATGTGTTTCTAATCAGACCCGTCTGTGGACCTGGTTGAATTCACATGTTTGGACATTTCAGCTTTGGTAGAAAACAGCCCATTTGTTGCGATGTCAGTGATGTGGCAACAACAACTGGAACCAATTTGGGAGTTAGAGTGACCTCATGTAGGCCTGTTGATTTGGAATACCAATTCTTTTCTTTCTGGTCGCGTGTTCTTCTGAGAGAGAAAAACGTCTGGAGTTGACTTGGGTTTTGGTCGTAACGAATATCAAAAATCTGGAGATGAACGAAAATGTGACTCTGTAAAACCAGTGCTTACTTCAGTTTGTAAACAAAGACTAAAATGCCCCCAACTTTGAGTGTTAAGTGTCTTTGATGTATGGTACTAAGTGGCAACTTTGAAGATGTTTTACAGCTATGTCAGCGACTGGGAGGGGTTATGCTCAAACACACACACACACACACACACACACACACACACACACACACACACACACACACGCACACACATGCGCACACACAACATGATTTCTCTCTCTCTGGCTGAAACACTGGGCACAGACTCCTGGTTTTTGTTACTAGTCAGTGACCTATTGCCAGTTTTTTTTCTTCATGTTCAGAAACCTAAACCTTACTCCAAATTTTATTTGCACACTACAGCTCCTTCCAAAACAAGTTGTACTTTCTGGGCCATTGAAGGGTCTACCTTTACCTGGAAGTCTATGCTGGCAGTGGGGCTTCAAAATGTGAGCTAAACGCCAGCTCCTTGTTTCCAATTCTGCGAGCAAACTTTCCGCACATGTGCAAGCATATGACATTCATCCAAAACTGTATAACTGTATTAACCGGAATTTTCAACATTTGCTCTAAACATGTTTCCAGTCATCAAAGCGCCATATTGGACTGAAATCCCACCACAGTCTGGCCCCTCAGAAATCTTGCCAGTAACCTTGCTGCCCTCACCACAAATTTTTGCTGACTTTTTTGTATTTTTCAGAAGAGATAAATATTACCATTATGCTGCAAGTTTTCTGAGACAGTGTGTCTGCTTGCAATTACGTAGTTTCATCAACATTCAACCACACTCAATTTGAAGTCACAATTTTCCATATAAAAGTCCCAATTAAATGGAGCAACATTGGTAATTGTAGCCCTTGGCATATGCAATACTCCTATGCTTGTCCAAGTTTCAAATACTCTAAGTACTTAAAGTTTCACTTGAAATTTTTGAGAACTGTTTTTTTCAGATGTACAAAATATGATGCTGAAATGTCGGGTGTGTCTCATGTTCTTCTACTGCCTCTTACGGCTGGTTATCTTTTCTGAATGCCTTTTTTCAAGTGGCAAATATATATGTAAAGTTGGAATGTAAAATTCCTAACCCTAACCCCATAACTCTTAACTGCACATTAAAAAAACATTCCATACCACAAAATGTGCTCACTGTGTGGAACAGACCCGGTAGCCCACTCAACCACACACAAAGGACATTGTCTCAAAAGCATTGGTGAACCATATTTTCCCTTACTCTACACAAAAACCATCAACTTTCCACTGTTTTTATTTGGCTGAAATGCAATCTCCTCACCGACCGCTATTCCATGGAAATGGGACTGCAAGACCACTGTGCTGTTTCACATGAACAAATATGGACAGAGACAGTTCCCTGACGAGGGTGGATAAGCTAATTACAACGGAGCCTGTCAGAGCTTTAGACCTACTCTGAAAAACATAAACTAACTCAGAGCCTTTCTCGCACTTGAAATCATAACATCAGCATGTTGTGGAACTTGGAAAAGTTGTATTTCAAGGTTGGGGTAAAGTATTCCTTATCAAGCTTAATCACTGCCCATGTAATTCAAAGCAAGTGAAACTATAGAACTACACCACTACCTTCTTTGTCAGATAATGGCACCGATATCACTGTTAAATTATTTCTTCAACATTGTTAATGTGAGCACATACATGAAACATGCTTTGGGCCCTTTGCTGCATTCACCACAGGGTGGCGCTCTCTTGGATGCCCACACTATTGCAAATCAGTTCCTGCTCTATGTGAAACTTAACTAAAAGAGAAAAGCATACCCATAATAATTAATAACATAGTGAAAGAAAAGCAAAGGTTACCCAGAGGGAACAGAGAAAACAAACAATAGAGCCTGTGCTGTATTGCTAAACTCCACACTTCTCCACGTCAGGGGCCCCTAAACTGAACTTTCCAACGCTCATAACCTGCTCGTAGCTCGTAGCTCATGACATCATCAAACAACACTGCCCCTTGACATCACAAGAGATCAAACACTCTAGTAAAAGAAAAAAGGAGGGGAAACAGCTCAACTAAAACAAGGACACTCAGGTATTCCACCGTGCGCCGTGTCTCAGTGACTCAGAGAACCCAACAGCATCTCTGCTTCTCCTCACATCTGCCCTGAATTAACATGCAGGCTGTGTTCCCTCAAAGACGCGTGAGCCCTGGTGTTGAAATGCTTTCTGCAGATGTACAATGCAGTCGAGGGGGGGGAATGGATGGTGGTAACACTTGGTGAAGGTTACAGCGTGGTGGAGAGGTGCAGGAGAAATACAAGCCGCTAAGGTGCTCACTCCCCTCCTCTGCACATTTTTGGTGCCTGAGGGTGACATCACTGGCAATCACTGACAGATGTCCACAGTGCCGTTTCCTGACTAGTGGGGCTTGTTTGCCAATTGAAGATAATCCACACTAGAGCTGCTCTCATCTCTTTTAAATCTTCCCTAAGCTGGAAAGAGTCCTCAATGACCAAGTAAGGTTTGTCTCAGTCGTTCCAACCAGAAATCTATCTTACATGTTCCATGCAGTCATTATGATTTCAGCTGCTATCCATTAGAAAACAGGGGAAATCTTAACAAGGTAATAGAACAAATCAAGTTGTCATGTACAGGGAGAATTCGCTTTTGCCACAACAAATCCAACAGAAGAATGAGGGAAATAATATCTGTTCCAGTTCATCTAAAATAACTTTCCTTAGTGAACAATACACTTAAAAGACAGTTGCCACAGTTAATTGATTTAACTCCACTGGCCAAAAGGGAATATGCCAAACTTACAGAAATACACAAGCACAAGCAGATGTGCAACAAGTTAATGTTCAGTCTACTCAGTGAGCAACCTTCAGTCACCTTAACACAGTATACCAAACAACAATTAGGTGTTAAAATAAACAGAAGAGGGGTTTACTTACCACTGTTCCCGTCTTGGCATTTAACAATCAAAACCTGAACGACCGAGACCGCCAGAAATAGGAAAATCCTTAAATGCACAAAGCTCATCATGTCTATAAGAAAGACATGAGCCTCCCTTGTGTGCAAAGCAGGGGGAAAAGGGATGAAAAGGAAAGAAAAATGCTCAGGTTATCACTGCAGCACCATGAATACAAGAGTGCCTCTCCTTGTAAGCAGCAAGCAGACCCAGCCCAGACTGCGTGAGTGCTTTTTTGTGTAGTTACAGCTTTAAATGAGAAGAATGCTGGCGAGCCTAATTTTCCTCCCCCTTTTGTCAGCCCTCTCCCATAACCATCCTCTCACAGGCTTTTGTGGCTGTGGGAGAACTACACCCATGTTCACAAGTTCTCATACTTTCCAGTGATTCTTTCTGCTTGTTTAGTTAGCTCAAAAGTTAATAACCTTAATTCTTGAGTTGGGGCAAATGATGACAGGCAACAGATAAGGAAAAAACAACTTTCTTTGTTTTAAGCTATCACTGATTTTCTTTTCTTCAGAGGTGGTTGCTAAGCAAGATCATAAAAGTGCTGCTTTATTGCAGTCTCTGGGGCACCAAACATAGCAGGGAGCTGAGAATCCCTTTTTATTGGGCAATCAAAAGTAAGAATAGAGTTTATTATCTTATTGTCTTTTGATGAGAAATATGAGACGTACAACACCTGAAATAATGCCAATTAAGAACGATTGCTTGTTGACTTGTTTGTTCTTTGCTAACAGTAATCAATGACATTTCTTTGTACAGGACTGTCCTGAGGAATAAGTGCAGCATCAAAAAAGGAAAGAGAGTTGAAAGGAAAATTGAAACTGTGGGACAGACACGGTGGGTGGTCATGATAGTAGGTGGTCATGATGGGGAATCCTGGGTGTAAATTTAGAGAGAAATCTGAGGTCGACACCTCTTGTCTTATGGCATGGACATGGAATCTGCTTAGAATGCCAAAACCATTTTGACATCTTGCGAGAGTGCAATATTTAGCTTAACTAAGAGCAATATAAACTTAATTAGACCTGCTTCTATGTTAGATGCATATCGTGTCTGATTTTAAATTTCCCAATCTAACAAAAACATACCATATGTGAGATAAAAGTTTCAACAAACATCTCTAACATTTCCCTGCCATTATTGACACAGAATCTGCCACCCGCCAACAATATACATGAATTATGGGGCAAGATTAAGCACCTAATTTGACCCAGTCTCTGCCAAACGAGAACACTTGGAAAAAAAAAATTCTCCCACAAGAGATGGAGGAATCTGCAGTAGTTCAGTTCTGTAAGTCACTGAAACGGCTCATGAAGAAGCCATTGATCAATCAGTGGGAAATTATAAATGCAAGAGAGAAAAATTGCATAAGGGCTCTCCAAGGAGCAATGTTTCAATGGTCCATCCAGTTGTGGTGAATCTTGATTAGGAGCAAAAGGCTCTGCAGACAATCATTACAATGTTACCAACAATTTGCACTAATGCTGGATGGACTGTGGACAATAAACCATGGGAATGTGTCCAATGCCTTCCCCTATTAAACACAAAACAATAAAGATGTCACACAAATATCCTTTACTTTCACACTAGGTCACAGGTGCCATCTGTTGCTTTTGAAGTGGACATTTTGCATCCCTCTTAGTAATCATTTGGGTGAATTTAATTTAACCCAAAAGAGTGCAAGGCCAACCGTAATAACAACCCATAATGTAACCATGACATCAGTTTTGAAGTGATAGTATGATTGTTCAGGCATTTGTATTCAGCTGTAAATTATAGATCAACTGACAAATATTTCTTCTCACCTCTGATCAGTAAGCTGTGCACAGCTTTAACGTTAAGGTGCGACTAAGCCATGAAGGGGAATAAATCTGTCCTCCAAGTATGTCTTTGAAGTCTATTTGCAAAGTCAACCAATGTATGAAAAATAAATAATAATAGCTATATTCACTTCTATTCAACTAAGTAAAGTGACACCAAGTTTTGTTGTCTAGTCTTTCTGTCACACATTACTGGACCGTATGACAGGAAACAGCTGTGTACCATGTTCTCAAGGTGCTAAAAGCATCAGGTGATTTGCTTTCCATCAGACAGGGATGAGGGGTGTGGGGGTGGGGGGTAGAGAGAGTACAGCAGAACTAATGAGAAAGACAGCTGTTTTCTTGTAGCCCTGCCCACAAACTAAGTGGCCTCCAGCCAGTTCAGAGTCTCTCTGCTACAAGACTCACAAGAAGCAACAGTTGTATTTTCTCTGGAAGAAGGGCAGAATAAAGGAAACATCGGGGCATTGGTAACACTGCCAGTTGCAGCCAGATTGCCAAAGATTGGGTCATTATAGAGAAAGTTGCCAAAGGGAGGGTAGGTGCTCTGGGAATCGATTTGAATGAATCATAGTTTGTCCCCTGCCTGTCTGTGCACAACCTGGGGTTGAAACAGCCTTGTTGGAAAGTAAATGATATTACTCTGCAGTCCATTTCAGTGTGCCTGTTCCCATTGGGAAAGCCTGCATTTATTTGTTTAGTAGTTTATTTAACACTTTCTACAAGTTGTGTCTGCAGACAAAATGTTTCAGTGCAGATTTAAAACCTGCTGAGTACATTCAGGATATCCAAGACATATTTTGAGCAATCGTGACAGCCTCAGCAAAGAACGCTATTGTACTTGTGATGAGAACAGTTGTGAAAGAAACTGCAGAATGGGCAAAAACTAAGCAATAATTGGAAATGCTAGTGAAAAATGTTGAACTTTGAGTTGCACCAGAGGGACAGAGAATGCCTGATTTATGCCACGGTTTCCTTTGCCTGGGCTGTTGCCAGTTACAATCAAGTACTGACTAGTCCTCATTTCTCCTCCTTTGTTTATAAGGCCATGGCATAAACAAGGAACATGATATTGGGATGGAAGACTTGAGGGAGATCTTTCTCAAGCATGTGCGCCTCAAGTGGTACATTAACCTGAGCCACTCTCCAACCTGAATGCTGTGTTCTGTTTTTTGTCCCACAGTACTTCAGATCATGGTTTGGTAGTATGAGCATATAAACAACTTCATATACTAATTAATGGACTCATGCACTCAGCTGACCACAAATCCTTCAGACAATGATCCATGTAACTCAGTTTATAACTCAGTGTTTTAATTTTGTTAGAACTAAATTGAAGTGTTACATTCATAGTTAAAAGCAGCAGAGGTTGCATACTTTTCGGTGATATATGCAACTTGCTGCAAATGATCTGTATTAATTATACAACTGCAGATACCTTGGCTTTTAAAAAAACAACAACAACTGAAAACTGACCTAATATTGATCTTAATCTGAAGGTTTCACATGCACTACTTCTAGGTCTTGGATAATCCCTTACTTTGTCTGATAAGCAGCAGATCAATCCACAGCCCCTGGTTTCATTTTACATAAAGGCACAGAGTCATTAACCAATGTCAAACACTAAAATTATGCTGTCATCACTTACAGTAATACATATGAAAAAATGGAAGGATTTTTTAGATGTAGATCTCAGGAGTCTTGGAGATAATTATGAACCACTGCTTCCTGCCTTTATAATGTATCAAAAATGCCTTTGCCCTTTCCTTGGCAGGACTGTAAACTTGAAATCTTGGTTCAGACTGAATGAAATGTTATGCCAGATAGGGTGCAGGGCTACAGGTCAAAGCAAACCTGTGAATGCAAGTGTGGCCAGCGGGGCGGAGACTGAGCATTGGTCGGGAGGCGGACCCTCTCCCTCTATATCTGTGTGTGTCACAGGGAGAAGAAAAAACACATAGAAAAAAAAATATAGGCTATAGTTCGAGGCAACATTTTACTACACATGCACACCATAGACCCCATGCCCTCATTTTGATTAATTTGAGTGCATAAGATCGTCCATTATCTCGGTTCATTTGTGCCCTCACATTATTCTGTGAGCACAATTTCATAATTCATGCAGTCATAACACATGCCCACAATGTAATAATTTATGTGTTATGGCTTATGTGGAAACAAGCATGTAAGAAACAATTAATGAGGATAATGAGAGCTTGAGGGATGTTACAGAATTTATAGTTGAACAGTCGCAAGGATTTGGACCAAGTCTCTGAGAAGCTGCACTGGCTCTGTATTGTGTGCACGTTTTATATCTATTCGCACACATTTTATGCAACTCAAGCACACATTTTTTTTTTTCCCTACAGTAGGGCCACTCCTGGGCTGTGTATGTTTCAGGAGATGCTGGAAGAGCAAAGGCTATAGAAACTGTGGCTTATATCCCCGAAAAGGGACCAATGACTTATTTATAGCTTGTTGGACTCAGCTGAACTGACTGAAGCACTGATGGTGCATGTTTTGTGTTGGTTACAGTTCTGTTATGCTTTGGTGCTGAAATAAAAGATGCACAGGCAAGAATCAGACCACTCATCTGCACTGTTCTTCCTGGCAAAATGTTGCCACATCAAGTTTGAGGGTGTTCAGAGTTTTGGGATGCAGAGTGTTTGTTTTTGATCTAAAGACTTTTTTCAGGCAAGACATACTGTAGAAGGAAGTAGTTTACAAGAACTCTGCTAGGATACAACTTGCATCCATCCTTCATCTCACTCCTCCCACTCCTCCCAAATACTCTGACTCCTCCTATTAGCAAATACTTTCCATAGTAATGAGGAGGACTGCCTTTACAGTGAGATGCTATCCAATAATTGCCAACCCAAAACCTCAGTATTAACCAACATCTAGGGTTCTACATCACTCCATCTAAATCACTCTGTCATATTTTACAGCATAGCGAATGCCCCATTTTTCAAAGCTACCATCTTATCTTCTATCCCTCTGATGTAATGAATGCCAAATGTACCTAGCCATATTGGATGACATCAGCAGCTAAATGTTCACAGCCTTAATGTTGAACACAGTCAGTTAACCATTTTAATTACCTAAAAATGTGGAGAAAAGTTGAATACAAGTCGGAACTCGTTCTAATACATGATGATGAAATGCATGTGTTTTTCTACAAAGCGACACAAAAGCTCTAAAGAATATCCTCCATATAACAGCTGTACATCCTATGCCCCTTTTCCAGACACACTGGGTTCACATGGATCAAATGTTATAGACGGGCATGGGGGGCTTCGGTGGTAGGGGCCCAAATAACCTTAGCTTGGGACATGAACAGAGAATGGAAATAATTAGCAGTGTCTAAGTCTCCAAGGCTACGCCTGCCAAAATATTGCAATAAACAGTTTCTGTAGCCAGAGCTCCCACACCATCAGAAAGCGCACTATTCCTCAGTCCTAGCAGCCAGCCACAACCAAGAACTAGCATTATTTCCACCCAGGATTTTTAAAGATCACATTTTAATCCACAAGATAGAGTTTCTTTTGACTCCTGTTGCTTCCCTGTAAACCAAGCTATTGGGTTGGACAGGGAGAATGTGTGAGCAGATGGAATGCACATGTAGCCTATTGTAAAAGGCAGTATGTCCATGTTGTGTCCCGGAATATATGATGCTGTCAAACGATAACACAGGGAATGAGAAGGAATGTTTTTATGACCCAAATGTTTGTAAGCATTTGACACAGCTGCACTATAATGTCTAAGAGAAGAAATGTGTTCAGTTTCATTGCAGTACAACAAAAGGCACTAAAAGTTATCTTAAAGTTGGTATGTTAAATTGATCTCCTATTTGTATTTTGATAATCTATTTTGGATTTTGATCCTCATAATCCAAATTTGCTTCAATCATACAAAACCATCGTTATGGCTACGTTCACACTACAGGTGGAAGTAGCCCAAATCTTTTTGACTATATGTGAAACCAGATATGATTTTTTCAGAGCAGTGTGAACACCAAAAAACACATGGAATCTGATCATTTTCATTCAGATTTGGGCCACGTTTGTATGTAGTCCTAGATCTGCTATGTAGTCCTAGATCTGATACACGGCACTGTGTTTTGTCCTGAAAAGATGGAAGACAATAACAATGATGAAGGAGAGATTGTGAGGTGTCATTTTAACATTAATGACTGGACCACAATTTCACCAGGTTTCATGATGTCTCCCAAATATGACATCATTTGTGGCTCATTTCACGGTAGAGGTCTGTTCATATACTGATGTTGGACATGGGTTACTTTTCAAACATGAATGAGAACAGTTAAGACAAAAAAAAATGTATCTGAGTAACAAGTCAGAATTGAGCATTAAGGCCTGTAATGTGAACGTAGCCTTTGCGGCATAGGAAATGAGGCTCTCCTGGAAGCCTTGATCGGACTGGCAGAAGGCCTCTTCAGAATTCTCCACGGCAATGTAAGCCATGAGCGGACTTCCTACAGAGGAAAAACCTCCCCTGTGCTATCTCCTACTTGTACCGCAACAATCCTCCCACAGCTCAAAACTAAGCCTCTGCCATAAGAAATAGTTCCACACATGATGGAGCTCTTACTGCCAAGGGTATGATGACTTTCCCGTCTTTCCTAACGTGCAGTTTCATGGTCTTGGCTCATCTGCTAAACTCATCTACACCCCCCTTTCACCCAGAAGACATTTGAGGCCAATAAAATAGAGACAATAACAGGACATAACCTGTTATTTTCTTTGATGGAGGAGTGTAATGTGTAAAAAGTGTAAAGGTACTTCTGTTTTAATTCCGTGTTTGGTATCCCAGGTAACAACTTTCCACCATAGTTTTGAGAGGGAGTCCACAAATGAGATAACAACAAGTAAGACACATTTTCCTGTTCTCGTGTGAAAACCTCATAACTCCAATTGTGGTGATTTTCACATTTCTACTTCAATTGAATTTCGCTATGAGTTGAGAAAATTCTATAACCCTTGGACTTTTGAAACCATTTCAAACCCCACTGGAAAAACTGCATGGCGGTCAAGCTAAAAACAAGGCTGTTTTCCTTAGTTCCTGAAAAGGATATTGGAGATATGAGGTTTTCACCCAACAGTGACGATATTCCAATCTGATCCCTGACACAAAGAAAACAAATAAAACAACTACAAGATTTCAAGAACTATAAGAATTCAAATAACAGTTACACATTATAGCACAGCCACAGCGCTGTTTTGAACAATCCAGATTTACAAAACAGCAGTGCTGCTCAAATCATTTTGTTGATGGTAAAACAGAAATTCCAGAGGACTGCAAGCTGCGCTGATACTGTGGTGCTGGTGTTGTAAATCTGTGCTGCTGAAACTTCAGCCACTTGCATGTCTGTGCTGTTCTGTACAAATGACATAATATCATTGTTGTAATATCAACAACAATCAAACATGCCATTGCAAACCACCATTAGACCAAGATCCGCCCTCCTGATTCAGGGTGCTTCTCCCCTATTTTTCAACTGTGGATTCATGAAAACAGAGAGAGAGGAAGATTACATTCAGAAATGCTATACTTTGATGTTTCATTATTACGTAAACAGGCAAGGCCATAGTAGATTGAATGCAGGAGCCACCAGGGCTTAGTAAATATTACCTGAACATTACCTTTTATTTAAAAAAAAACAAACTTCCAGGCTGTTGATATTAATCTTCCATGATTCACACATGAATTATATGAAAAAATGATTAACACTTTTATTATTGTCATGAAAACAATCTGTGGTTTCCTTTGTAATTTATTGATTGATTAAATTATTTTCTAACCTAATTAGCTGGCTTTGATCATGTAATCCAAAACCCATCTGGACCGCAGAGGGCCATGTTGTTTTTAGCATGAGGCACATTTCCGTTAGGCATGAGTGAGGGAAGCCCTGTAACCTACACTAGGGGCCTTCAGTGCCCACATATGAACACCTTATGCTGCAGTGAACCCAAGGTTGACTTCCAGTCCCCCAAAGAGAAATGAATTACTTCCTCTGTCTTTCCTGCTGAACTTTTGATGCTAGATCAGAGCATCCTGAAGAAAGGAGGCCAAAGGAAGGCTTAGCAGTGAGTGAATCATCAGAATATTCTCAAATTGACTGTAAAATATGACAGTTTGATCTCTTGTATCTATAAGTAATTTATTATTATTAGTCAGTTATTTGGATTTAATTTTTACTACAAACTCAAATTTTGAGGAAATGAATAAAATATGCTAAAATACATTTAAAAATGCATATTTATCTCACATACCATCAATATTTGTAATAAAAAAATCTATCAATCCATGTGAAGGTTGACAAAAAATTCTCCAGTTCATACTGTAGTTTCACTGTTAACGCCTAAGGCTATCGTTATTTGGGGTTGAACATAAATTAGGAAATATTTCTTAAAATTAATGAAAAAATTTAAAATTGTCTCCTTGCAAATTTGTCTTCATGAGCCAGTGTAATGAATTTGTCCAGATTTTCCCAGCTGAGGATTTAAACTGACAACCGACTGGTCACAAGCACGCATCTAAAACTTTTAGGCTACTGCTCCCCATCTGAACTTGCAGGGGATGTGGCCCTCTGACCTAAAGCCTGACCCTGTATTCCCTGCCCCGTTCTCATTTCTCCTCACAGCAGCAGTAGTGACTTTGTAATGGCGATGAATGGTCTTGAGTAGAGCGCTGAGGAGCTGCCAGAACAAGCCCCAACAAACTTCTCAAACAGACCGACCACTAGCTCTGTCAGGTGACAAACGAGGAAACAAAGCCAAAACACAACAGTCATCTGTCACAGTCTCAGACAGGCTCATGCAGGGGGGAGAGCAGGCAATCAGGGTAAGGGATTTCCTTGCTAATGTGGGAGGACTAACATGAAACGTGAGCAGAAGATCTTATTTATTGCAAAAGATTTATTTCAATTTCCTAGATGGAGAATGTTATAAAAGCAGAGATGCATTGCCTGGTGCATGTCAGTATCTGGGCATATATCATCGAGTCGTATGCTGTAAATCATCATTGCGACCGCATATTTATGATCATTGAGCAATGATGAGGAAACCTGCCTTCTAACAGCAAAGTGAACCAGGAGTACTAGTGTGCTTTGTATGTAGGCAAAATCTGTTATACTGAACCAATATGAAGAAACAAAGAAATATATTTAAACAAGGTGATTTTAGTAGGATCTTATGGTAGGGCCCCTACAACCTGATAGGGTCAAAAAGCATCAATCAATCATCAATCAATCAATCATCAACTTACTGACTCTAATCCTGACTTTCTGATCTATCACAGTGTGTGATGCATATATTGATTACTCCCCCAATAAAATATGCCTCAAAACAGAAAAATTTGGTCTTGTTCGGGTAAAGGGGCTTCATTACCTCCGTTTCCGATCTTCTGACTTTGCTTTGTGTTTCATTGAGGAGCGACCAATAGCACAGCACATAAAAATATACCTGTACTTTGTCTCTTTTAATTAACAGGGACAACTGGAGCCCTTATTTCTAATAGGAAAGCATCACTCAAAAATGAGTGGTATAAATGCTTTCAGAATTGCATCGCTTAACGCCTAACCACATGTACAATTGGTTTTACATGGTTGTGGGGAAATGATTTGCACCTTGTGGAAAATGTGAGGAGAGCTGAGACCACTGAGCATGACTCATTGGCCAGCTATCTTGGAGGGGGATGGAAGTCCTGCCTTTGAATGCCGGACTCAGACATTTGTTTACTTTCCAGACAGAGGAGTTGAGAGGCACCAGAAAGGGAAAATGGTGGGCAGAAACATTACTTGTACAGTTCAGTGTTACAAGTAATAGAGTTTGATGCTCACAATATTCCTAGAATTAGTATTATTTGTTGGGATATTGTGGGATCTTTTAAAATAGTCTATTTTCTGGGACAACTGAAGAGGATAGATTGAAAATAAATGTATTTACTGTAAAAACATACCTAAACTTACATAGCCTTTAATTTCATCTCAGAATTGTGATGCTGGACGGTTCTCATGAGGCCTGGGAAACTTTTTTGTTTCAAATGGTGGTTTGCCTCTGTGGGTGAAGGTCTCATGAGAGCATGGCTAGTCAGAGTATCCTTGTGTTGTCTGAAACAGAGACATGATGCATGGCTCATATTTGAAGAGCATCAGACTGGGAAATTATGACTACCTCTCTGGTTTCAGGAACTCATCCAAATCTTTGGTGAGATGTGCTCACCAGCGCTCACTGTGAACGGCCATGAGGGAACGTTTTTAATTCTATTTGCAAGGACAAACTTTATGTGCATCTTACCAAATATATAATCTATAACCTAAATAAATTACAAATTGAATTACAAAGTAAAAATACTAAACAAAAAAAGGAGAAAGCATTTACACCTATTTCTGACAAACACTCAAATCTAAAATGGTCATATATTATAGGGAACTGTAATTTTAAGAATTTAAGAATTGATAATCCAATAGAAGCTTTTTCTTTTAACTTCTCATGTAACAACTATTCTAACATTAAAGGTCCTATGTTGTGTAAAACAGGATTCCCCTTGCCCTTTGATTATAAAGGTGTTGGTTGTGCTATCTAAACATCGTGAAATTATCAAAATGCACGGTAGCCAACTAAATCCACACAATCCATAATAGAAAACCGAGCCTCTAAACAGGCTGTTTGGACTTTGTGGCGTCACAAAGGTTCGCTCATTATCATTTTTGTAAGAAACAATAGGCTTTCTAAGTGTTTTGTTTTTTTCAAAGCAGTTGAGCGGTTGTCATTGTGAATTTACCGGAGAGTTTTCCCTACCTGTAGCTGCCGGGCTGTGATGTCTCATGTTTCACTCTGGAAATGGTTAGCCAATCAGAACAGAGGGGTCGTTAATATTAATGAGCCTTAAGGACATAGCAACAGAAACAGCCTGTTCTTGGTCAGGCTCAGAGAGATGCTGGAAAATTAACATCCAAAAATGGATTGAGAGTGTTTTTGGTACATGACACCACACAAACAGCTTTTAATGGACCTCAAGACATAAAATAAAACACTGGAAAGTGGGACTTTTAATGAGAAACACATAATAAAAGTTATTTTGTAAGCCATTGCAACGTGCTTATTCTCTGGTCATTCTCGTATTCACAATGCAATGATTTTTCAGTTTAATGAATAGTTATGTTAACCATTACTGCATTTGTGGACATATCCTACTGAAACAAATACATAACTGTTGTGAATTTTTGTGCAATGCAATATAAGGGTTTTTTCTGGTGTTTTTAGAATTTCAGCAATAGATTACAAGGACATAAAAGCAGTATAAACAGTTTAATTCAGCGAAGCCGTAACTGTTGTTTCAGCCAAAATATGCTACTAAAAGCTTTTCACAGGGAACAGGACTGAACTTGCATGTTTGTGAGTGCTGGAGAGGTTTTATATAGGCTTAAAGCATTTTGCATGTCCTTCGGGCTTGCAACGGGGCTGTCAAACTGTTTGGAAACTAGCAGGCAACTTGGCTGTTTTCTGTAAGTCTGCTGTTTGATGGGGGCTCGGACTTGATTTGAAGAGATGAAGAAATACTTGAGCTCATACTCTTCAACTTAATCTGACACTCTACGCCCCAGAGGAGTCAAGGCACTACCTGTGCAGAAAGAATTCTGACAATGATAGATGGCTGTGATGGTACCTAAAGATCAGGAAAAGTCTCTGTGTTCACATTACAACAAAGCACTTCTTAAAATGACTGTTTTTCAGCTTGAGAGGCACTCAGATTATCAAACACAGCAAGTAGGCCTAAGTCATTTCCTACATATTTTCAGCAGTGCTCATCAAGCCATTTAATGTGTCCTCAAGCCAGTTCTGTGTACAGGGAAATAAAATGTCAGAACATTTTAAGATAGTTCTTCTCTCTTTCTGAGATAATGTACATTTTCTATGATATCCTTGACATTGAAATGTAGTCAAGGGCACATGCAGGTATACAGGTACAGGTATAGTCATCTCTATCCTATGGCATAATACAAGTATACCCTATGAGCCTAATTATCATTGACACATGTTGAATGGTGGGGTACACACCCTTCAACTATCAACACACCGCTTATTTTACATAACAATACATTCCATTTCATCTCAGCAATATGAGCTATTTGGACTGTTCACTTCCATTCCAAACCAAATACTCTGCACAGAACACTGTTACAATTAGGAGTCTTTGGTGTAATAGCAAAAATAGTATTCATCCAAGCCCCTGTGACCACAAGCTAGGGAACAATTCTGCATACGGAGGCAGGAAAGTCGAGGCTTCATGGAACTTGGGTAATGAAGCCATCTCTCCTTACAGTGCACTGAGGGTGAGGTCAAATGAACTCCATAGTCCCAGGGAATGTGAATGGGGAAGTTCTCTGGAAGTGTAATAAAAATAACACCTCAGGCTACAATACTGCATCTAACTGCACAAATTCTACTGCATGCAATTATTTTGTATGAAACCAAGAAAAATGGTCCTGTACAATAGATTTGCAGTAAACTGTTGCAATGTATGCAATCTATTGGCACAATCTGTAATTTTGACAGTTTCAGTGTAAAAATAAGGAAGTCTCTGAACCATGACATCAGAGTATCCACTGGGTTCTGACTTGTGAAAATTTCACTAAAGCCAAGAGAGAAAAGTCAAAGTCAAAGTCAAAGCGAGGAAGCTGGAGCCTATTTTCTTATGAGAAAGTAAAGTTACACTCCACAACACCAGGATAATCACTAGGTATAAAACAAATGTATGTATGCTGATGATGTCATACTTTTATTGGGGCGGTGTGTGAGCTCTTTTTTTCCACAGCCGAGGGGGGAAAAAAACCTCATAGCCCTCTTTTATTCCAGTCACTTCTACAGATGGGTAAGCCACCCCTGTATTTCTGGTGAGTGGGGGTCTCCTGCAATCCATAGTGGAATGTAGGCTACCACTGTGATTTATCAGTCTGAGGTCTATGAGTCAAGAGGAAAGAAGTTCTATTATTCCATTTGGAAGAAGAGCCTAGTTTCGGTAAATCTATGTAAAGCATTTCACGATGAGAAGTTACAAGGGCGCCGTTATATCCAACAAAAAACGCAACACATCAGATTTAGATTTTATCAATGGGAGAGGATCTTGAAACTACAGCAAGTCACAGGTTTATAATGGATCGTAAGATACTTAACAGTTACAGTGGCTTTACTCAAGTCATCACCTCAACCTCCCTTGACTCCTACGACAACAGAATATCTCTGTTTCCCTTGGGATACTTTCTGCAACATGCCTGCTGCATGCCTGTACAAAGACTCCTTAATGTATGCAGAGGCCTTAAAACAGAATGTGATTGCCTTTACTGTAGAACTGACTGATGGAGAAGGAAAGCTAACCTTAGGCGGGTAATGTTACAAATAGCTGACAGGTGAGTAATGACAGCTCTTCAAAAAGTTATTTATACAGCCATGCTGGGTTGTGGTTGATACAGGTAAGGAGTGATACAGGTAAGGAGTGTTTGCTGTGCTGCTCTGCCCTGCCTGCAGTGATCTGTCTGTGCTTCTCGTCATTTTTTCTTAGACTGTGGTGAAGTATTGATGATGTGTTGAGTTTTCTTGCTCATAATTCATGACGTGCACCTTCTTCATCATGTACTTACTTGTACATTACAAAAAAGAGAGAGAAGTTAAGCAAGTTCTTTTATGGTGCATTCGGATTTATTCATAATTTTATTGTTAGAAATAAGTTTAAATGTAAGTGAGAATATTTAATAGCCTGGTAGAACCATCCGTATTCTTGTGCTCTGTTCTGCCACACAAATATGTCTGGCCCTAGCACGATTTCAGCTGGGCGCGACCTTGAGTTGCGTGAAAGAAACTTCACCAAATCAGGTTAACAAACTATGTGATGCAATCCATGGGTGCTGCATCTACACGTTTGTTGAGCTATGTATGTTAAAGTGCTAGCTGTAAATTATATTTACCATTTGTATGTGCCATGAACCTTGTCCACCAATATCCCCTTGAGGTTTTCGCGATAAACTGATTCCACAACTTTTCATTCAGCAACAAAGCCTCTGGCCAGGCAAATACAAATTGGAAACCTCCATGAAGGATGTACGAACCGCTGTGGACACCAATCTGTGTAGCTGTGATCCCCAGCTTCATAGCTTCACTGATGTGGTCCATGAGAGCGATCAATGGCGAAACAACAATGAAAATTGGGTTCTTGACCGGACACATTTTCTTGGCCACCAACAGAGCTAACTGATAAATCAAGCTCTTGCCAAATCCAGTCCGAATTAAGGCAAAAACATAATCGCCTCGAATAAAAGCCTTCAGAGCTGACTTCTGATCATTTTAAAGGATTTTGTTGTTCATTTCAGACAAAACTATCCCAAAGCTACATCAATTAAACTACCCTCAAGTCAATTCAGTGGCATTGCCACGTAGCGTAGACTCAAAAACCCAGAAATCATGTAACATGATGTTAGTAAACTACACACAGCATGCTCATGTTCACCAGCTGGTCTGGGATCACTTCTTAACAAAAGATACCAAAGGGACGACAGAGGCAAAAGATCTAATGTTGGTGAGTGCAGCTTTCTGTGGACAAAGTGCTGCTCACTGCTGTTTAGGAGACAGTTTGTATTTCTCTATAAGTTTCAATTTGTCACTTCCTGTGTGCAAGGAAGATTTCCCACCAGTGAACATACCCAACAACAAAATTCCATTTGACAAATAGGGTTAATTTACAGCATCTCAATTAGGGGAAATGGGATGTTCTTCTCTGTTGCAGCTACTCTGTGATTTACGCTTGTAAGACCTAGTACAGCTTGAAAGTCCCATATTCCGCCTAAAACAGGCTGCCCGAAACGCCTGACCTGTGCTGGTGGAGGCCCAGAAGAACAAGAATCTGCCTTTTTTGGGTCTGGACTAAGCAGCAAAAACCACAGGTGAATTTTGAAGCCAATAAGGAAGTGGCTGAAAGCTGCAATTCCTCTACCGTCCGCTAGATGCTGGTGCCAAAAAGCCTCCAAACCTGGCCCAACTCCATGCAAGGCAATGGGACCACAACCCAACTTCTCACTGAAAATATAAAGTCAATGAATATTTTCAACAAGAGGTTATGGTCTCAGTTGTATTTCTAATGTGTGTCCATATGGCGATTTTCAAAATAACTGTGTCATTAATGAGATATAACCGTTATAAAACGGGGTTGTTTTCCTAGTGATTGACAGGTCGCCTGTCCAGTGATCGACAGGTCGCCCATTGCGGACCAATAACAGGTGGCGTCGCGGCACTACGGACAACCCTCAGGCTCGCTCTAGCTGCTTCAGCTCCAAAAAATGTCAACATGGCGGCCACCGTAAACCTGATCTTTTGGCTTCAAAATGGCCTTTCAGAAACCTATGGATGACATCACACTCACTACGTCCATCGTTTTTTACAGTCTATGGTCTCATTCTCCTGATTTGAAATGGATCACATATGTAAAGCCTATGCTAATTCATACCTAAATACAACTCAATCAAACACAAACCCAAATTTGACTTCAGAGTAGATTCAGCCCTAGAAGATGCATGCTAAAACTTTTTTTTCCCAAGACGTGTCAAATTTCAGTGTTTTATTACTTGCTATGCTTGGCACTGTTTAGGTTTTTTACTCTTTCATCAGAAACCATTTTATACTTTCTAAGTCATGCTTTACATTTTGAGCTGATTACAGTACTTCAATGACTAATGGAAACTTTGATGAAGCCAACCTGAACCAGAAAAATATCCCAAGCTTTTAGATTGTGTTTAAAATCTGAGGCTGCTTTACGAGCTGAGTATGCAGATGGCAAGTTTGAGTGAACACAGATCATCCTTCTACTCCCCCATGCTCATCCTTTTTTTATTTTTTTTACATGTAGTTGGGACTTGCGCAGAGAAACATCCTGAAAAAGTCACTTGTGCAAAGAGGGAGGGATCTAGGACATGCAAAGAAGGAAGTTATCCCAGCCAAAATTAATGCTCGACAATGACCTCAGCGCTGAGATCTGTTCACCACATCAGGCTGGAAAGGCTGAGCTAATTACCCTTGTTTCCTGGAGATGCAGGGGCCCGGGCTGGATTCCACCGATGTGGTGAAGGTTGAACCAGTCTACCCCCTATGGAGTGGCTGAGTCACATTCCCTGGAGTGGGTCTTGGTGGGAAAGAATGGGGGGTAAAAACGTAGCAGTGCCACTTCAACATGTGCTGTTGGACTGCTGACTCAGAGTTAAGACTCCTTGGGGTTAGTGTGTGGGGGGGTGTTGCATATGCGGGACCTGCTATAAAATCCATTCTTAGGGCATACTGGTGGCTTAGTTGGCAAAGGCGCGTCCCATATAACTACTTGTCCGAAGTTCAAATCTGGCCTGTTGCATGTCATCACCCTCCCAATTTTTCTTCTTTCTCTCCCTCTCTTTTTAACTATTTAATAAAGGAAAACTGTATGTCTGTATAATCCCATTGTGCCTGTAATGACACCTATTAACCTCTGATGCATAGATGTGTGTCTATGTGTACAGTATATATATAGTTCTGTTTTTCAGCAACAACTCTTAATATGATGATGTGACAATCCAAGTCATTTGGTGATGCCAACATTTCCAAAGTTTTGTGGATACTAGAAAGACTAGTAATTCAAACCCTTGTTTAGCATTGTTTAGACAGAGCAGATATGAGGTTGTGCCACACCACGCACAAGATAGTTTGGATGGGGGTAGTTTGACATTGTTTACACAGGTCCTCTCTGGCAGCAGGCCATGTTTTCCTCTATGTAGACATGTGTCTGGGTTTGTGTTTACGCAGGAGTTAGGGCCTTATACTGCCATCCCAATAAAAACTGTCAAAGATGGAGCGAGCCACCTTGATATATGGCTCACATGTGGGAAAAGGTTATACTTTAAAGTAGCATTCAGCTTTTTGTCATCAGTGTCCCCTACAATCTGGGTTCACTCATAAAATCAGTTGAGGTCAACAAATGTTTCTTGTTGAACCTTTCAGAGGTGGAGCTTGGACTGATTCAAGCACACACTTTGAAGACACAAGGAACAATTTATTTGACCATATAAATTTGAGGTATATTTTTGTTTGTTCTTAAAGAATTTGACTAACATATTGTAACTCAACATGCAGGTATATTTAACTCTAAACATTTGCAAAGGCATATTATATTTGCATATAATCTTCAGAAAATGAATTTCAATGTAAAGGGTTAGGGTTATGTTATCAATCCGGTAAAACTGTGGTGCCTCAATGCAGATTGTGACTTTAAGAAGTTATGGTTGCATTTGTGCTGGTCATTTGGGTCACTTAATGCACATTTTTCTAGAACAGTTTATTCTTTCACTCTTTCAACTTGACTCCTTGCAGTGCAAAAGAACAACAAAAAATACTTCATCAAAAATAGGCCATGAGTCACAAGAGCCTTGTTTCTATCACCTTTAGAAAAATCAGTTGCACTCCAGACGGAAACATAGCTCTCTACATGTTCTTTGACTAATTTGTTGGTCATGGCTGAGGTAGGATTCAACAGACAGAACGCTCACTTGTTCTGTTGTTAGACTTATCAAACCCTTGGGGTCTTTGTGGGAGCTGAGGCAACACAGATGTTGTTTGCTAAGTCTAATGTCGTGGCTGTGGGTCTTCTACTGTTCTACTCCCTGTATTGTGTGGGGCGCCACAGCTTTCCCCTTTACTTCTCAGAGGGAGCCTGTCCTCTGCCTGTTGTGGGTTGTGTGCTTATTGTTACAGTGCCTCTTCTTTAGTTAGTTTGCTTTCAGTGGGTTTCATTTAATTATATTAGTTTTCCCCACTAAGACCGTGGCTATTTTCCAACAACGTTTATCATCCTTAAGAACTTCTAACCTAAGATCAAAGCATGTAACAGACTTTAGGTAACTTACTGACATGGTGCTTTTGACTCACGTGGAGCACAATTCATCTTTTACTGTTGAACTGTTCCTTTTAGATATTTAGTTCAGCTGAACTGGGCTCCCAAGGGGCATGTTTTTCATCATCTGCACATTTGCAGTCAGTCTCCTGCCAACTTCCCTTCAAAATGTCTGCTTTGGCTTCATTGTACGCCATTTTCGAGCACAGGCATGTACTCGCATTATTCTCTACAAAACACCATTTACAACACTCTAGACTGCTTTTCTGCTTTTAAAGTTGATAGCCTACAACTTTAAGTGATAGGTTCCTGTAGAAAGGGATTGGAAATGTCTTTTTAATAGGTTGGCCTATGTTAAGACCCTAATAGGCACAAGGAAAGACTGATATTTCTAACCCAGGAAACTGATCTTACTAATGGCCTAAATCTGATTAACTCTAGCCTCAAAATCCTGGCAATGAGCAGTGAGTATAATCAGTGTTGCTCTTTTAAGTGAACGCATGACATTTTAACAACATATAAGCCTATTGTCTTTACTTAGTACTTGTCACAGAGGGTGTTTGTAATCAAGTAATGCATTAATTACTTAATTAGGCAAAATGTTGACATGCTGTTGAGTAATTCTGGCCTCCACTTGTTGCTATCCCCATTGCCAAGAAAGATACAATAACACAGAAAGCTACAGTAGCACAGTTTAGCAGTTGGGACAGACGGAAGGGGAGGAGGGACGTGTGACTGATATCAGACGATCAACAAACATCATCTGTACAGAAAATATATTAATAGTCTTCATGAAATTCCAAAGGAAGATTGGAACCATGAGAGGGAGCATGGCTGAATACATTTGATTTTCCACTGAAAAAGCAGTTTTACTGTGTAGCTACTCTGTAATTTGAAGATCCATTTATAAAAGATGGCCACGTTGAAGATTACCCTACTGTGATAGATTGACATGCTGGCATTTTAGTCTGCTACTGTTATTTGCCAAGCACTAGTCACACTGCAGAGCAATTTAGTATTTATCCTTTACCCACCCTAAAACATCTTTTTAGCATAACATTCCTCATTTAAACCATCTGCTACCACAAGGTATTTCACTAACTGGAATGCAAATGTAGAGCCTTCCTCAACATATTATGGCAAATACCTGGTAAATAAAGAAAATCTGCCTTAAAATATTAAATTTCAGGGTATCACTTTAGGTTGTTCATTTCCTACCTTAAAGTTCTGACATATCTGTTACATACTGAATAAAGCAAAGAAGACAAAAGTCTTGGACAAATTTCATCTCATATACCAAATCGATCACACAGAATAAGTGATTGCATTATTTATTGTAAAGGTAAAGTCACCATTTGTTTGTACTGGTACAGTAAACCAAAACATTAGGATGGTCTGAAGCAAAGTCTTTGGTTTGAATGGAGTAAAATAAATTACTGGTGGTCTTGAAGTGTCGTTTCCCTTTGGGAGACCTGTAATCACTTGTCAAACAGCCTTGCCCCTGGGCCACAAGATCCAAGCCTCGGGTACTGAGAGCCAAATAAAACATCCTGTATTGGCACCTGAGGAAATCCGTTTGAGTTCACATTTTCGGAAATAAGTACAGATGCTGTCCAGTCCCACAGCGCCTAGCTAAGCATGCAGCACCAACTGTTGCTGTAGTTAAAGTTACTCAAGCCCTAGAATAAGCAGGATAACCACATCATTCACTAATGTATTGTCAAGAAGAATAGATCCACTCTAGTATTTTGCTACGCTCCAGTAGGTTAGCTGTCATTCACTATCAAAAAATAGTAACATCGGACAAGTGAGCATCACTCAATACAAGGTGAGAGAGCGGTGTTTGGTGTTATGTTGGAACAAACTGTGGAGGGACAGTAACCCATAAAATGAATAATTTCAATTGGTGATCAGATTGTTGAACAGCCGATCACCCTGTTAAACTAGTTAGTCAATGATTGACGACTCTCATCATCATCGACACTGTCAACTGAAATTTGGGAGAGGGCAAGGCTGCACATAAATGCGGGGAGTGTGAAGTATGATGAGACTGCCAATCAGATTATGATTTTGTTACAAGGAAGGATTATGGGAGTTGAACAAAAATTCCAGCAATGAGTGATAAGTCAGAACTATGTTAAAATTAAACAATAATTGAACTCAAGTAACGCAAATCAATTTGGTAGTACACTGGTATATAGGAGTTAAGTGTGTGTGACTGATTGGCTGGCATCACCGATTCTTGCAATTATAGGTCAAACTGAGAGAATACGATTATAGCTTTTCTTCAAAGTGCCTTCTTGATGAGACCTTGGAATCAGAAAAATAATTTTCTAAGTAAAATCAAAGGGGGCTGGAAGATTAGGAATCTCTGAAAGTGATATTGTTAATTATCCAATTTGGCCAACGGTCACCTTTTGGATTCTTCCTGAGCCAGAGATAGATCACACTATTGTAAAAACTGCAAGAGAGAAATGTTGGTGTCTCAGATCTATATATAGAAAAGTATGTGGAACTAAAACAGGGGTCTCACTTGTAGATTTTTACAGATAGATCTAAGGATCCAGAAAGTGGCAGGACAGGGATTGGTATATATGTAACCCAACTTGGAATCCAGCAGGGCAAGCGGATAACAGATAGGGTGTCAATATTTGCTTCTGAATTAATCGCAACAACTTGGGAATTATCGTGGATAGAAGAGGTGAAACCAAATTATTTGATTATTTGTTCTGATTCTGCTGCGGCCTTGCTGGCTTTGAAGAGTGGGAACTTCTGCTGCAGCCTTGCGGGCTTTGGAGAGTGGGAAATCCAAGGCCCGTCCTGACTTGGGCTAATTAATGAGATATTTTTATGCTGATTTTTATGTTGAATAGAGAAGTTGGGATTTAAGGTGGGATTTTTGTGGGTGTGGGATTCTGGGGCTGAAGGCAATGAAAAGGATGGATAAAATTGCAATAGCTAGGCTACTTTGAGAAAAGAAAAAGTAGACATTAAGGTTTTAATGGGCAAAACACTGTGTTGTAAAGAGGAAATTGAATTGAAAGAAATTGAAAGAAATGGCAAGAAATGTTGAACACTGAGAAAAGAGGGCGATTTTTTTTTTATAATTCAAGAGTCAGTAAAGAACCGAAACAATTATCTGGGGGGAGACAGGCCTGCTGCTGTTAAATTAAACAGATTGAGACTGGGGCACTGTGGGTTAGGCAGCTGTCTAAAAGCAAAGTTGGTAAACATTCAGATAGTTTATGTGTGGCAATACAGATGTCTGGTTGTTTTGCAGAAAATACAGGAATGAGAGAGAGGTGTTGTTCAAAGATTTAGCAGAACTAGGGGTTTTAAATAGTAGCAAAATCAATCTGAGTATTTTCATTGATGGAGGGCAGTAATACACCATAGATGCGTCTACACTGCCGAAAATCTACAAGAAGAAGAAGACCGGTTGACTGACTGACCTGAATTTGGCTCCTGATGCCCATGTCTTGCACTGTGGGGAAAAGGCAAGGGTAAGTTGTTGGATCTCTTTTAAAGTAATTGTGCAATCTTGTGAAATGAATCTGTATTTTATGTGATGCATTCAGCATTTTCCACAAGAGAATGATTTCCCAAAGTCTTATAACAACACTTGATCTCCATTTTTTGACCTTTAAGGACTTGTTCCAAGTTGATACTGATAAGGAACACATGACGTATGATAAATACCAAGAGGAATCTTCCCTGCTTCGGCTACAAACCCCACCCCTTTCTTGTTTCACTCTGTAATAATATTCAGATGGCGTTCATCGTGTTTCGTTGGTGTCGTGGCAAGAAGGGGAGATAAAATCATAAAAACAGTCATATGGAATTAATTTGGAAGAACAGTGAAACTGAGCAGACTAGGTAGCATCCCTGTAACATCCCTCACATATCAAGAGAACAAAGGAAAGTATAACAGAACAGAAAGCAAGAACATTTATATTCTTATCAGGCTTATACTGCTATTTCTGTACATAGATTTGTTAATCCAGGGAGTATTGTGAACTTTCACCATGTTTCCTTAACACACAATCAGTTGAGGCTGTTCCACCGCCTGGTCCTCCATCTGCGAAATGTTTGTAGCTCCAACACACACCTCAGCAGCCTCAGACAATCTGTCTTGCAGATTTCCCACTTTCCACATCAATGGCGTTTTCCGGCACCATTATAAATAGGCTAGTCTGTCATCCTAACCCAGCCATTCTATTGTGCTCGGTCACGACTTGCTATCAGCCAATCTGAAGAACTGGGCAAAAACATTCCATCAACTATTTTGACAGAATAACAAAATACAATGTGTAATACTTCTTCATTGTCTGGGGTTTTTTACACTGTGTACTGTTATTTCCCACTATTTCTGTGATATCATCATAAGCTTTAAGCAAATTTTCAGAGATGAAGATGAGATACATCACAGCTCGCCTGCATGTGAACTCTTGTGATGTCTGAAATGGTTTTATATTTGAAGTTAGGGCACCCTCTAGTGAAGTGAAGGCGTATTAGCACATCTGTGCAGCTGCAAGATGAATCTACATATCATCCACCCGTCTGTTTCAGTGGGTCAAATTTGACCTCATGGATATAGCCTAGTAGTCTACATGCCTCTCAATTCAGCTATGCCTCAGAAAGGAAGTAAACCAAAGATACTGTATGCTGGGAGTACAAAAAGGACAGGATCCACTATCCCTATTGTTTGTGCAACACTTTTGTTGGAATGGTGATATTTTGTTATCACTTCACGATAATTGCCAGTGTGCTGACACACTGTTGATAATCTGCTGCTAACATGTCAATTGATCCTCGTTAGCATTGTGTCAAGTGTTCAACAGCAGATGTTCTCTGTAGTGTCTCTTCTTAGCTGCCAGCTGTATCTCAATAATTTACACATACACAACCTTCCCATGCAGCTGTACAGCTGAACATAACTGTTGATTTTTTTTACCACCACCATTTGTATAAACTTCACGAGTAATATATCACCGCCTCGAGCTAACAAAGATGTCATTCTAAACAACGTTGCCTCTACTGTTCAATTAGACTGTTGTTTCTCAAATTATCTGTGACAACACATAAGTTTACTTAAGTGCTTGTTGAGTAAAATGAAGCCGGTTGAGCACAGTTGACTGTCAACAGCCTATAGTTAAAGCTGTTGTGTGTAGCTAGCTAGCCAGTGCTGTAGTGGTAGCTGTAGTTGACGAGGTGGGAACGTCATGGGGAGACGGCTGAAGAGCGGAAAACGTCTGGAAGTAGGTTAAATTCCCCATTTATTTTTCCATGGGGAATTTAAATTATTTGCCATAACCTTTAAACGGTGTAAAGAAGGCTTACCGTGAGCTATTAACTTGTGAAACGACTGTAGATGTTCCTGTAAATGCCCTCGGTCAATCTGATGTCAAGGTTGTTGTTACGAAATCGAGTGAAATACCTTGTGATTTACCGCACAACATACAACCTCTTGCACGTTCTCGCCAGTCGCTGTTACCATAGAAACGTTACTGGCTCCAAAATTGCGCGTGGGTTAGTCGCTACTTTATCCATGGTTAGTAGTAGCCACAGCTAAAAGTAGCCTAACTAGCCATGGTTTTGCTGTCAGACATGATGGCTTTGATGCGAAGAGTGTGCACAGCTGCATAATACTTACTAATTTTCTATCACTGTTGAAAATGACTCGCAATGCAGTATGGGATGAGCAGCCTATAGCTAGTTCATTGGGCTACCTCTTAAAAATGTCATGTACACAGTCTTTTACCCTTGCCTTTCTTTTTGTTTGTTTTACATACACACGGGGTTATTTTCACTCACTCACTCACACACTTACTCACACACACACACACACACACACACACACACACATAAAGCGCCCACTATGCAAATGCAACATTTTGGGTTTGAAACCAGCCTTTATTGCTTTACATTCCCTCTCCCCCATCTTTACTGTCTCTTTTCACTGTAAACTGTAATCAAAAAATAAATTCTATGAAAATATTACTTACTAGGGAGGAATTTTTGAAACTCTGCCATTAAAAACTATTTTCTGCTGAGTTTTGTACAGTGACAGGTACAAACCCCTTCAAGAGACAAAATGCAATATACTTGTATTTTTGACCTCTCACTAATATGAATAAATTTCAGGTATAAAATGTATAATTCATATGAAATTGAACAACTTTGAAATATCCAACCCTAGCAAAATAGTTGTCCTTCAACAGCTCTTATATCGGGATTGTCTGAAATGTCTATAGATAAATGAATGGGGGAAAAGGGACAGGCACGTGTCTGTTCTATATGGTCACCCTGTCATCCATAGGTCATTTGTGCATACTCTAAATACCCAGATCCTTGGCAAATTGATTTTAATATTGTGGAATATTGTTGTAAACAATCAGGACCATTGTTGCAATAATCCATGGTACATGCAGCTTTCAGTTCACTCAGCACAAAGTAAGTCAGACCAATCAAGGAAAGAAAGGAAAGCAACAGATGAAGAGAGAATGACAGGAGGGTAAAATTGTGATAGTTGTGCTGTTGTATGGGTGGCAAGAAAGTGACAGAGAAGTAACAGGTCAGAGGAGTTGCAGGAGATTACCAAAGAGGAGGCAGAAAGACAAGAGTTTGTACTGTGTCAATCAAAGTATCCTAAAGGTTAGAGGTGAGCTTGTGATCAGAAGGTCTCTAAATTTGAATCTGGACCCCTAAGATCAAGCTGTCACTGAGCCAGGCATTTCATCCACTCAGTGCTCAGTGGCAAACAAGGGTGTGGACTGGGAACCTCCTGGGTATGAATGTGTGTGACTGGATGGATGTGAAGCAGCACATTTATGAAAAGGCATGCATGCTTAGTCAACTTTCTCTGGAAAAAAACAAAAACAAATGATACTAGAATAAAACATTTAACATTATCATTTAATGTAGTAATAAAAAAAATGTTTGTAACAAATAATTTGGTTTAGGACAATGAAGAAAGCCAATGGGGTTGACATGATGATGGCATTGATTGTATACCAATATGGAGCATTTGCAGGTTCTTGTCTTTGTACTCTGTCAAGAAAAAACCCCACTGATGACTGCCATCTCATAGCTACTGGCAGGCTTTGCTGTTAGGAAGCTGATGGTCAGTGTCCTGTGGCATACTGCTGATTGTTGCTGGGATGCTGTGTTTGCACTTACGGAAACTAGTTAGCTTAGACATCAGATCACCAAATCTTTCAGCCCATGTCAATTTAAGTTGACTAATATGAGTGCTAGCACACAAATAAACCTCTAAATTTAAACAAAATCACAGATTGCATTACACATAAACTGTAGCCTATATTCCACTCAGACTTCTACCAAAGTGCATGTTTTTCTTGAACATATGGCTTTTGACCAACAACAAGAAGAGTCTCCCTCTCTACCACAAGAAAAGATTACTTTTATTCTCTGTTTGTGGTGCTCAAGGACTGACACTTTTTGTATGTAAAAGCTTAATGCAAGTGTCTCAAGTGATGATATTAAAGTAGTTTATTTTATATGTTGAGGGTAGTTTAAAACCAGTTTACTGTTGGAAGCCATTTTTCCAGCTCTTGTTGTTATGACAAACAAAAATGGGAATAAATAAATAAATAAATAATATTCATGCAAAAAGTGAAAAGTCAAACATGGCTACAGGCTATATTTTTTCAATGTGTAGCCTAGTAATTGTGAAATAAAACAATTAACAGTCTGTAAAGCCTACACCTATTTTTTTATGGCTTTTATCCACCAAAGAGAATAAACGCAAAACGTAAACTAATTGTTCAGATTGTGTTGTTATTGTCCATCAGTGGCTCAGACTGGCAGGTTGTCCTCCTCAGTCACGTGGTCATCCTGAGCATCCTTTGCAGATCAAGCAAGCTGCGTTTGTGGCGTGTCTTCTCCAGGATATAGATATGGACCATCGCGACTCTACTGCGTTATTCAGTCGCAGAATCTCTCGCATCTAGTTTTTCTACCGCTGGACTGCTCTCCGAAACCGCAGGTAAGTGGGCGAATACATAGAATAAAACATGAATACAAATTGCTGCAACCTGGAGTCCGATTTGAGCCGAAGTACGCATTAATTGGCATTGAAATGATGCTGAGTCGCTGTGTGTGGGAGCGTATTTACTATGCAACAAAGAAACGCGCCTGAGTAAAGTAAATGAGTGTGTTAAATGAAGGTTTCGGCTTACTCAAACCAACCTACATGAATGTGAAAGAGCTGGTCTTTAAGCAGGTAGAGTGTGTGTTCATGCCTTCAGGCGCGAGGCTGCGCTGTGCAGCGGAGATGTCTTCATTGTGTGCAGGTAGAGCAGCGATACGGAGGCGGTGGCTTTGGACTGCTGTTACACTGTAGCGTGATTGTAATACACTTCTGCTGCGGTGTTTTGTCTGCTGCACAGCAACAGAAAGCATGCGTCCCTCTGCACTCAAAACAAACACGAGCAGAAGCCTGTAAATTCATCCTGGACAAGTGCGGAATAGTCGGACATGCAAGTTGAAGGAGAAGCTGGAGGTGGATAAGGTCACACACCGCAATGACACAGCAACAATCAAGAATAGGCTGATGTTGATTTACAGCATTTTCAAAAACTGAGCAACAAGGCCGACCGAAACACCAATAAAAGCAGATTTTTTATATTTTTATTTGAAATTTTGGGGAAAGCATTCATTTGTTGGTTTACCATTAAAGGACCCTATCTTCATATAGCCTAACTTATATCAGTTGGATACTTTGAATGATTTATGCTATGAATATGTCAAAGATTTATACCAACATAAAAGATGGGTAAACTATACAGCATAATCTAGTATTCCTACCCTATATAGCAGTGCACTGATGTTATTAAGATTAGGGATTGGATCACAGTTCAGTAAATTTAAACATGATTTGTATATAAAAACATGTACAGTACTGTTATTACATCCAGTAAAACTTACAAACGATTACTAAAGAAATGACTATTCATCAGATTCAGATATCTGGGCTTCTAGGGTTTTGTTTAAGAAAGTGTGACAGAGAAGTATGCACCTATCTACTATACTGCATGGCTTGAATGTACATTCAGCAATAAGTGATTCTGATCTTCTATCATGTGACCATTCTAGCAGTACAGTGATATTTGTTAAATGTATTGTCTGGGTGTTCTGGCTTTGACCTTTACACTTCTTTCTCTTCAAGCTTGTTTTACTTTTGCACTCATTCAAAGTTGCTTTGGATAGAAAGAGCACAAGTGTTACGCATCACACTGTCTGTAGGGCTGTTTTGAGGCCTTTGTAGAAGTATGAGCCACCATTTCTCTGAGTTTGCTGCGCACTTGTCTCTCTAAATATAGATCTATATATGAACAGAAAGCCCTCTGCTGCTGGATGTGGCTTAAAGTGAGGGGAGTGGTCTCTGCTGGTGGCCTTCCTCTCAGACTGTCTGGCCACCAGCAAAATACCTTGCCCTGAAGACAGTAATGCCCTGCATTACTGTCTTCTTAATTATGTTTCGGCAGCACTGCCTAGTAGCTGATAAACCTCCAAGCAGTGTGAATGTGTTTGGGCTATGTAACAACGCATTATGTAATAACACCGCATTATGTAATAACTTGACAAAATGTAATAAATCTTCACTTCATTATGTAGTAACACCTGCATTTTGTAATAATCTGCCACATTTTGTAAAACACAGCCTGAACGCAATATGTAATACATTTCCCTGTATTTTGTAATAAATTATTACATAAAATACGGGAGTTGCACTTTTTTTTGATGAAAATGTAATAATATGGTGCATTATGTAATAACCAACCAAAATGGATGTCTTCATTCATAAAAAACAACGTTTATTTTATGCATTCTAGCATGAATCATACTGCCTGCAAAATTCATTTTAAAAAGATACTATTAGTTCAGTAGATTAGTAGTATCTTTCATTGGTCAAAACTGCATTAAGTGTCACTGTATTCCTTAGCTTAATAGAAACTGTACTTGAGGGTTCATAGAGACATAGAAACTGCATGACACTGAGTGTTATACTGACACAAAGATCTAAGTACTGGTACACACAAATGTCAGGAGACACACACACACACACACTGCAATATGTAATAATTTTTTACAAAATGTGGGGAAATTTATTACATATTGCGTTCAGGCTGTGTATTACAAAATGCGGCAGATTATTACAAAATGCAGGTGTTATTACATAATGAAGTAAAAATGTATTACATTTTGTCAAGTTATTACATAATGCGGTGTTATTAATGCGTTGTTACAGGCTACATTAGTGTTATTAATATTTTGACACAAACAGAGCAGCTATTAGAGAGTGCAACAAACTCTTTCTTTTCTGGCTCTGGGGGAAAATTCACACCAAGCTTTTCTAAGGCATAGAAATTACATATCTCTGAAATCCTATGGTATTGGATTGGTAGGTTTACTGTAGTTTGCAGTAACTGGTTGAAAATCTTGCACTCTGCCTTTGCACTGTATGTGAGGTCTTGTTGTCCTTGTTTATCAGTATGCACTGTGAAACTCTGCAAGATGTCTCTGCACCACTGCCAAGACAAAATTCAGTTCAGTTATTGTTTGACCAAAGTTAATCTGATTCGGATACCTCCATTAAGTGCAATAATAATTCCCAGACAATAGGTTTACTATTAACAATTACTACTATGAAGAACCTGAAAAGTGCTTCTAGGGGATTAATTGTCTTTTACCAACTGCATTTCCCTGAGTAGAGTTGAGTTGAGTTGAGTAGACTTGTTGTGCAGTGGTACTGGCCAAATGAGGAAGATCAAGCCATTGTCACATAATGGATTACAGTTAACGTGCATAGACCGGCTACAACTCCTACTGTAAGAGATCCATGTATTGTTAAATAAAACAAACAAACAAACAAACAAACAATTAAACATATAGATTTTTTTAATAATTTCTAATGATAGACATTGTCCTAAGACAGTTGATTATATTTAGAAGCTGTTTCTAAATATAATCTCTTTGATTTATATTGTGGACTTTTTTTTTTCCATGTCTGTTGTCATTCCTCAGCTGCCACTGTAAACTCATTGTGGACTGACCCTTACTCACGCATACACACTCACAGCCAAACACCCCCGCCCCCCCCCCCCCCTCCCTGCACACTATCAATGTCTGTCACTCACTTATATATGTCAGCGTTCCCTGAACACATTCAAGGAGCCCCAGCCTTCCAGCTCTCTCGTTACCCAGCTGGTATGAAGTGGGTGGGACAATTGCCATTAGCAGTGGGTTAGCGGTGCGCGGGCCGGACAGCAGCTCCTGTCCTTCCGGAGGTCAGATTTGGCTAAGGTGACTACACACTCTGCTGCCGGCCAATCAGGAAGACACATTGATTCATCAGAGAGACAGGAAGGTAGGAAGGAGTGTATGTATGGGGTTTCAGCAAGGTGCTGTAAATGGGGGGGAAGCATCTGATCCCTCAGCACATTTAATTTGCGTACAGTAAGTGCTACTAGAAAAGTATGTGGGAGGGAGGAGGTGTTTGACATGGATTAGCTTATGGCAGGGCTAGCTGTGAAGGCTGTTTTTTTGTTTTTTTGAGCTGTCAGACATAGGCCATCATACATTTCATAATTAGTATAGTCTCTAAACCAAGTATTCTAGTCTAATCTAGTCATGTTTATTTATATAACCCTTTATCACAAGTATAATGGCACTTTTAAGGTTATTTCTGAATCTTAAGGGCATGTCAGGGTTGGGAAACGGGCGTACCTTTGCTCACTGCCATCTATGGAGTGTGCAGTTATAACTGATGAAGGGCATTATTCAACACAGAAAAATATGGTTAATTTTAAACTACAAACGAGGTGTGAGTCACCTTGAAAATTCACAAGGCACACTATTTTAAGAGATGGTGATTTGGCAAATGTTTCTGAAGGCATGTCGTAACTGAAGTGTTCATTGATTGCGAGGAATGTGTTTTGATCATTAATTCATTGGTCAAGGGTATAGTGCTGCTTTCTGATCAGCCGCATTTCCCACAGTTACGCCTCAATATAAAAAAAATAAATAAACACTGAACTGACTTACAAAGTTCTTCCATCATTTAATCTCGCAGAAGCCCCAGTGGTGCATGACCAATGATCTGGCAAAAAGAGTTAATTCTAGACTCATGTGCTAAACAAAGGTGGAGGCAATATGTCACTTATTCTAAACTCATTTATTGCACTGCAACTGGCCTGAGGTTCCCTGGATTTGACATAAGATGAAGAGAGAGCAAAATGGTTTGAGAGGTTTTTTGGTGAAACCCTTGAAAAAAGAAATTTTGAGATATTTCAGTGGGGTTAGGGCTTTAGGAACACCCCCCCATCCCCAAGTAGGTTGTTCCTGGAGATGCAGCACAGTGTAATAATGCCATTTTTCACAGAACAATGGCGCAAGTGCACAGACAAACAGATAACCTGTAACTGTTCTTCATACTCATCTCAACGGCATAGTTGTATCTGTGCAGGGCCATGTGCATAATGTGAGCTACCAGCCAGCTGTAAATGTCTCAAAGGGAACAAGTGAGTCAGCGGAATAAAACAGAGACAGATGTAACGTGTCTCATGGTGACAGTGGGAAAACAACAGGGCCAAATGGAGCTGGTTGGTTGGGATGTATCAGTGATGCTAGCTGATATTCATATAGTGTATGTTTAATTCAATCTGATAATCTTTTTGTCTTGTAGGGACTCCTCAGAGCATATATTAGCTGTACTTTTATTAGCAATACTTTTGCAAAAATCCTCCCAACTAAATGCCCAGATATGTAAAAACCCTCAAGAATGTCCCCTACCTGAAGTAGCCTAGTCAGTTATCAATAAGCCACTAGTGAAGGAATTAACTGAAGAATACAAGAGTAAGACATTTAGCTTGGCTGGACAGAGTGGTGTCTGCACTTTAGAGAGGGGTTTTAAGTGCAGCCATACATTGAACACACCCCAATCACTGGTGTTTCCCATTCACTCTTCCCTGGAGAGTGGAGCTCAGCACTTGAAGAAGTGAATGCATACAGTGCATATGAACAGAGGTTGCAGACACTGTAACTGAGTGTGCTTGTTGTTAGAGCTGACCAGACTCTAATCATACTGCATGAAGAATGTCAGAAATCAACCGTGCTTGAATTTTGAACTGAAGAAAGGCTTGTATGTTGAGTTACATAAAAGCAGATTCCCAGGCTCGTATGTTTAAAATATGGTGAGGAGCGATGGGGTTTGGACACGGGGCTAATGAGAGATTGAAGGTGCAGGGGTTGATTTCTTCAGAGTGACTATAGGTCTTTGGTGGGGTGAATGGAAATTGTTTTCGCTGCCTTGCCCTCTAGCCCACTGCCCAGAGTAATTACAGACCAACAATCCTTGGCATGTTTCCATGGATGAGAGGCACCTGTTGTCCTCCATGTCCAAGCCGAAATAATCAGCCGCGTCTATTTTGGCAACGTCAGGATAATTAAGCTATCCCAAGGTGCCTTCTGTTGTTTGTCTATACCAGCACGTTACAGCAGTTTTCAATTTGGACTAATTAGTGAGGGTGAAGAAAACCTAATAAAAGTGACGCCCAACAAATTAGTATTAATTTCGTATCAGGTGAAAAAAAACTCTGGCAGTATATTTCTGGCCTATAATACTCTATTGCTGAGTATTTATTGTTTTGTTTTTTTCAATACCTACTGCTTTCATTCTGTATCTGAATAAGTTCAGGCTTGTTTACGGTTCCTTACCAATGTCCTTCAAACAGTTGCTGGAGTCACTCAGTTGTCGAAAGTTGTTTACATGATGATCCATAGAGACGCAAATGTGTTGAGTACATCAAGGAAATTCATAGGCTATTTTTTACATATTCATTTTACTGCATTTTTTCATATATAGTGGAGAGAGGCAGGAAAGATGGGAGTCATAGGGTTTGGTCAAGGATGCAGCCAGTGAGGAGGGAAAGGGAAGAGTACTTTCTAGGGTTCAGGGGGCCCCGACACACAGAGGGGGCCCTTCAGAGAGGTGAGGTGACACTGTACTGAATTAGATGCACTGGGGTTTGGGGCCAAGTGTCACATCTTGTCAGAGGACCCAGAATTCCAAGCAGCACCCCTGGGGATGTTAAGTGCCAAAGGTCATGAGTTAGATTCAAATCTATGAGTACATGGTATTCACCTTTATCCCATTGAGACAGCAGGAGGTTCCAATGGGTCTTTTTTTTTAAGGCTGCGCTATCCGACACTATGTGACATTTATAGCCCAGTAGATTCTGTAAGCACTGTGTTTGATTTGTTGTTAAAAATACATACATTTTCCATGATTTAGTGCACTTCATGGTCACCAGTATGCAGAAGCAGAATGAGGCTGACCTTTCTACTATCTCCTCTCACATTGTCTTCGCATGTGTTTGCACATGACACTTAAAACTTATTTTAAACTGTGTGTGTGTGTGTGTATGGGATGGAACTATGTGTGTGTCCCTCTCAGCATATGGTGATCATTCATGTGTGTGTGCTTGGACACCGTCCAACAGTTGCCCATGACCATATTCTCTTTTTTATCAGTATCACACCTCTGTCTCTCCTGTCCTCTCTCCTGCAGGTTATGCCACCCCAAAGGCTTCCTGGATCCCCAGCCGTGAAAGAGAAGGGCTGATCCCCGTCCTCTCCCCCTCAAGTTCCTGCTGCTCTGCACCCCATCTTTCCCTCCTTCCCTCTCCTGCTTGTTCCCCTCTCCCAGTCACACAAGCCCCCATCTCCCTCCTCCATCTCCCTCCCTCAGCCACACCTGGCCCAACCACTCCTGTCCCCTCTCCCTGCCACACCAAGCCCTATCCTCCCCCTCCAGGACATCCATATCCCCCTCCCCCCAGTCACACCCACCCATATCCCCCATATATCCACAGACCCTTCCCCACACCCAGTCCAACCTCCTTATCCACACCTAGTTTTATTCCCCCTCTTCCAGCCACTCTAGCCCTTTTCCCCCTGTCACAGATCAGTCCCCGCCCCCTGGCTGCACCCCAGGCCCCATGGCTACAGGAGGTCATGCCCCTGAGATAGATGTGTTGATCAACCTGCATCAGGTAAGAATTCTTTGAGCTGACTTGGAGTTATCAGATTAACCCACTATGAGGAATAAATGATAGGTGTACTAAAAATACACCCATGTTATGGGACAAATACACGGTATGCAAATAAGCGGCCAGTATCGGCAAATCGTTTTGCCTTCCGTGTGCACGGGAATACATTTCTCCTCTTCTCAAAAAGAGAGAAGCGAAGTTTGCTTTCAATGAGCGGTGGTTACCTAGATACTCCCACTGCCACTGTGTGTCGCGTGTGCCAGGTGTCCCACTGTCATAACTACACACATGGATTGGCTGGACCATGTGCGACAACACCGACAACAAGTTGAGGTGATCTGCATCAGCGCGAGATCAAGCTTTGCTCGCCACTCCGCCTAGACAAAGTTGGCGAAATTCTACTCACCGCCCTCCTCTCACTGAAAATGAATGGCACACTTGCGAAGTCACATACCATGTATTCGTCACATTATTAGCCTAAATCACGAAGTGGCGTTGCAATAGAAAAGTGCGACCCATCCCCCTAATTGAGACCCTGTATATTCACCCTGTTTGCCCAAATGAAATTCTGATGTTGGACACTTTTCTGCCCACAGGAATTGACAAATTAAAACTTAAGAACAAAATACAAACTGTCCGCTAAACAGCAGCAAGCGAGCGCTCCGTCCAGACAAAGACAGACTCACCAACGTCCCTTTGGTTTTCTCTGGTATAAAGCATCACAGACTAGCCTGGTTAGTAAGCGTGCTGTGTGCAGATTATTGATGTCACGTCACATGATTTGTGGTTCTGATTTTTCAAACGGTTACCTCTCACTGCCATTTGGAGCCACCAACATGCAAAGCTGCCTAATGCAGCATTAATGTGAGACATTATTCACATATTCAAAGAAACCTTGACTTTTAAAGAAAGGAAATGTATTGTTGACCTCTCTTTTTTTGTTGACCACACAAATGATATCAATACACTGTAAGTGATCGTACACACACACCACAAACACAAGCTCCTCTACTGTTTAACCCAGCACTTGTTTGTTATGTATTGGGGGGGATCCCATTGCCTTTTGGCCACTAGCCCTCTCAGGAGGCTTTCTGCCCGGCCCGGTGCTTTGAATGGCATGACCTCGTGACAAAGGCAACAGCTTTCAGCTTGATTTGAATAGCCCTAATCAGACCTGATTGCTGCAGCATTTCCCAAGCAACTGACTGATTAAGAACCAGTGGCAGAGTTCCTAGGGCAAGTAAGGTAATGCACACTCCTAAAGTTGTGCTCTGTGTGTGTGTCTGTGTGTCTGTTTGGGTTGTGATTCTGCTGTTTATTCCAATCAGGGATTTGCTATCGAGGCTAAGCAGAGGCAGTGTCGTCCCTGTTTAGTTGTCTATTCCTCCTGTATCCACAAAGCCAGTGAACTTGTGCATATTTGAGGGAAAATGGCACATATGAGAAAAGAATATTGTTATGCTCTCTTGGTTATAATAGCAGACAGAGTATACTGTAGGGGAAATTAAGACCGGATTTATACCGGACTGCAAAGTCATTCATTGCAGGAAAAATAACATAGCTTGCCCTCTTCAACTGGCAGCGCTGGTTTTCTTTGTGGGATTTGAAAGTACGGGGGGTGAAGGGTAAGAGAGAGTTTACTTGGGAAAGAATTGCAACTGCGGTCTCAAGGATGGAAAGATGTAACTGCCAAAAGAGGATGGACATGTGGAGACTGGAGAAGGAAAGACACGTCTGCCCAAAGAGAAGTGGAGGAAACACATTGGATTCAGACAGAGATTCAGGCAGAATTGTACGTCGAATGAGTGGAATACAATTTGACTTTGCAGAGGAACACTACTCTTAGAAGTGAGAGAGGAAGGGATGGGAGAAATGTGGGTAATGTGTGTGTAGCAGATGCTACTGTGACAGCTGGTACATTGAAGCCACGCTCAGAGAGACAATAAAAGAGCCCTTTGGAGATATGTGGTGTTGTTAGAGAGATAAATGCTGGCAGTGCGGCTGGAAGCTGAAGTTGAAGAGCAGAGCGAGACAACAGGCTTTAAATGCTTGCTTACCTGGTAGCTATGAGAAAATGGTGCGGAAGAGGAATCTACATACAGCCATTCTGTGTGTTATGTTTATTACAAACATGTCATATGTACCCAGTGATATCAAGTGTTACTCAAAAAGGGGCCATAAGTTATTCCAGTTGGCCAGGACAGTCCAGTCAATGAACATGAGCAACACAGTCCCAAATTAGACTCAAACCTGCTGTTCAAGTTGTAGAATTTCACAAATGGTTGGCTTTCAGTTGTAAAATAAGAAAGCTCCTGTGAAAATCTGGCTTTCTGGAGATACAAGCCATTAGCTGTAAGCATAAGTACCTCAGCTAGAGGCTCCAGTGCAGCAGTGCTGTAACCTCTGACCCCTAAACCAGTGCTAATAGCTGGCAGATTATCCTGCCAACAGTTTTCACCAGTCCCAGAAATGCAGTGGATACTTAGTGGAGAGAGAGAGAGAGAGAGAGAGAGAGAGAGAGAGAGAGAGAGAGAGAGAGTTTTAAGCTGTTTACATTGGATAGAGTATGATATTCACCAGGAAAGCCAGTATTAACACATTTCTTAACTGCTTTTTTTTTTTTTTTTTAACTTTCATTTAAACACACAGCCAGAACACACCTTCTCTTTTTCAACAACATCCTGATTAACGCTCACTCACTTTATTTTCTCACTTTCACACCTAGCAGCTGCCCAATGGCTCTTTCATTGTTGGCCAATGAGCAACGCCAGCGGAACAGTTAAAGTTGTTATGCTGAAACACATAATAATATTTGTTGGTTGTGTGGTCTTCTATTCCTAACCTTGGATTTTCCCAGCTGGATCTGGTATTCGAAAAGAGAACATTCAGCTTTTTCTCTTTAACCCTCAGGCTGCTGCTGCCCTTTAAAAACAGCCTGTGTATCATGAATGTCAAAAAAGAAAAGGGTCTGTTTCAATTTCCTCTAATGCCATTGAGTTGGCTTTTTTGCACAGTTAACACTGTTGCATTGCTGTGAAAAAAAACAAAAAAAACAGCATGTAAGCAAGGCTACTCTGCCTACAGCTACACCATTGGCTTGACATTGACATTTATTGACAATGCACAATCCAGTTTTATTCTTACAATGAACTGCAAACTGGGGAAGCTGAAAGAAGCCTAACACGCTATAGTTATTTCATTCCTTCGAAGATCATTCCTTCTCACAGCAGGAAGATGGTTGTCTGGAATGAAAGCGGCATTGAAATGCCTTCATGACTGAGTCGTTCCCTCCGACGGCTTAGCGCTGGGATGAGTCACAGGGTCTGTGGAAAATGCTCATGTCCTGCATGGCAGAATGCTTTAGAGCTGCTATTCCAGTAAAACAGATTAGCCTATGTGCAGTCAGGTGTCTGAGTGGGTTCTCAGGGAGAATGAGCTCTGCCAATTAAGTCGGTAATGTGTCATTATGCCAGGTGGAGACGTTGTCATCCTCTGTATGCAAAGGAGAAAGCAGGCTGAATGTTTGGCTACATTAGTCGACCCTTCAATTCCCTACCCTCAATCACTTGCTTGATGTTTACTGCATTAGATACTTTGACAGACACACACACACACACACACACACACACACACACACAGAGAGAGAGAACACAGTCTCTTTGCCCGTTATCTCTTCTAGCTTATCGTGGCCCCTCTGAAGTCACAAGACTGACTTGGTGTGTGTGTGTGTGTGTGTGTGTGTGTGCGTGTGTATGTGTGTGTGTGTGTGTGTGTGTGTGTGTGGAGGATATGAACATGTATTTAAACCCGATCCTCAAGGGTCCAGCTGAGACTGGGTTGCCACAGCAACATCACCAGCCAGCTGCCACCTTACGTCAGCCGAAAAAGTCGAGGAGATTCCATTATGGGCTGTGTGTGTGTGTGTGTGTGTGTGTGTGTGTGTGTGTGTGTGTGTGTGTGTGATAGGGGGGAGCATATCACTTTGATATGCTGGTACACATTAGACCTTTAATCAAGGATTGAGATGAAATTTTGATTGAAAATGCTTTTCTGATGATGGGTTCCAGGTTTTATCAGAGTGCAAGGCTTCATTGAAGGCTTTTATGTTAACTACTAAAAACTTCTGGATATTTCTTATTTAATTCCAAATAACTGTTTAACCTTGATCCTTTGTCTCATGGAGTGGTGCAGAATTCACTTAGAGGAATCATGCATTAAATCACATCCAGATCTAATGTGGCCAACAATATATCCCCCCCCCCATTTATCCAGGAAGAGTTTTTCTGTCCATGCTTGGTTTGAGCGCCACCCTGCTTCACATTCAGTCCGTTACACACTTTCACACCTGGGAACTGTTCGGTGCAAACACAGATTAGCAGTCCCACTGAAACAGCAGTTAGAGCCTTGCTGAAGGGAACCTCAGTGGTAGTTGTTGAGGGAGGGGAAAGTGTTACTCATTCAGTATTTTCGTCCAGGTTTTCCCAGGATTTTGTCCTGGGATTTGAACTGCTGTCCTCCCCGTCACAACCGTTCCCTCCGGTTCACACCTGAAGCAAAACAGACACATAGCCAAAAAAATAGGTGTGGCAGTATAGGGCTGTTTATCTCTGCATGGTCCAGCAGCCTTCATGCACTACGCAGAGCGGGAATGCTCTGTCAAAATACCTGCAGGCTGTACTCACATTGTGCTCCAACAGCTGAAGCAACAACATCCAAACCATATCTTTTTAATTTTGTCAAATGTATATTCCCTGTATATGTCATCCATATTCTTAATTCCTCACTTTCTCCTGCATCACAGCAGCCACATGTTGCCTCGTTCAGGATTTTTTTCAGCCAGTGTTACTTGTGACTTGTGATTGGGCAAAATTTGTACAAGCCTATATCTCTCTCTCTCTCTCTCTCTCTCTCTCTCTCTCTCTCTCGCTCCTTGACAGCTTTGGTATATCTATCTATATCAGATCAGCTATCTAAAGGATAATGCTCTGTTTAAGTAGATCAGATATTTACGTAACATCTAATCTTATTTATTTTAGTGATAATTCATGTAGCAGACCATGATGTTCACTTGGCAAGTGATGTCAAAAGCTGATAAGATGTTGATCATCCCACAGTGATGACTGTTGCTTTTAAAAATGACATCAGTGCAATAAAGACACTGGTAGGTTCAAAAAAGGTTCACCAACAGTATCCAACCCACATGGGGGAATTTTAGCTGTAGGAAGTAAGGCCAGAAAGTTGTAAATATACATAGGATGTGCATGAGAAAAAAAATTCTTCACTTCCTTGTTTCGTTCACAGTGATTGGTCCATCTTGTGGCTCACAAACTGGCCATACTTGGCCAGCGCTATTTCAGCCACCACCATCCTGCAGTTGGTCTAATCATTTGATAATCGTCTGTTAGGCAAGGCTAGTAAAACGAGACCTGCAGGCCTTTGGTAAATTTCCCAGCCTTTTTTGTTTACTGTTGTTGTAAATGTAATGCAATCATAGCGTTTACTGCATGTGTTTATGCCAGATGGAAAATGAGGCAATTACCATTTGTTCAATGGACAGATCAAATGGAAAACCCAGAACGGTGTTAAAATAAGGTTTATTCTCACAGCCGTTTGCTTAATTCAGTTAAATTGTTATACTAAAAAGCTGTAGCTTCAGGCATCTGCAAAACCTGTGAGCTCCTTGGCAGCACTGCTGCTGTTTCATATCAGTGGATTATAAGTGAAGTGGTGGGAGTAATAAATGTGTATGAGTGACATATTTGAGTGTATTTAATGATTGACCCAAGTTTAACCTGCTTACCTGTAAGTTATAGTTTAACTTCAGGTCAAACAAGATAATGCACATTCATTCATGAGGCATACATTTTTAAATAAGTGCTCATAAACATCAGTTGCACAGTGAAAAGAAAATGACACAAATTATGCTGATATTTATGGTTGTTGTGATTTGTTTGTCTGGGAAGTGTGCCAGCTCCTTAAATCAACGAGGGTGGGGGACGCTGTTTCAAACACTCATGAAGAAGACAGGAAGTAGCAGGAAGCAGGGCAATCTGCGGGGCAAAACAAACTGACTGCACGTTCCTGTAAAACGGCATTTTAATGAGTGAGAGGATCAATGACAGAAACAAACGTGTTCCAAATTACAGATCGACTCCCCTGGGCCATCTGCACAACTGGCAGATCCCCGTTCCCTGGCACTGGATCATAGAAAGTACAGTAGCTGCCTGGAGGACCAACATGCTGCAGCCTAAAGGCATCAGCGGTGAAATCTGGCACAGCACAAAGACAGTGACAACTCTATTACAATAGAGACATCGCTGGTTCCAAGACACTGCACATCATACATTCTCTGTCATTCAGCTTGGCAGCGCCGCATTCAGCTGTCCCAATATCAAACGATGCTAGCCCACACACACTGTAAATATGTCAAAGAAATGTCCGATTCTTCACTGCATTGTTTGGTACTCATAGGCTCTTAATGCAGCCGGAGTGATTGTATGGTTTGAAGGTTGAAAGGCAGGGAGACTGTTTGATGATAACTGACATTCATCACCAACTATATACAATCCAACAGAGACATGAGAATGCATCCAATTTGGGTTAGACCGATATATTGGACTAATATTGGGCTCTTATTAAATATTGGATATCGGTTGTGCTCTACTGCCGTACATTTGCCTTCAACTCAAACAGCCCAAGTTCAATTCCCAACACATGCAAAGAAGTTGTCCACTGTGAGGGAAGTTTTCATTTTCAGCGGAAGTTATTCTTATTTATCCATGACCAAAACCTTAACCCAAACCTTAACTGAAGTTTTTGTTACCTAACCTTAACCCTACCCTTAACTGAAGTTGTTTTACTTGCCTGAACTTAGCTGTTAGCTAACCTCTTAACACAAGGAACACATGGACATTAAAAAATTCAATACCTGCTGTTGTCACATAAACCTTTCATGGTAGAGAAACATAATCTTCACATAATTTGTGTGCATAACCCAATCTGCGTTTCAGAGATTGTACCAAACTCCATTACATATATTCCCTAAAATATTGGGTTGCCTGCATGCATGCTCATGCACACACACAGACACACCCTCCTCCATATTAGTCAGCAGCTGATAAATATTTTAATGCATCTCCCTGGCTCAGCATTCCACTAAATATGAAATATTGATGCAGCAGTGAAAGTTGGGCAGTTTGTAGGACAGACAGCTATCTTGACCACTGGGAGAGAAGAGTGGGACCAAGGTTAGTGGTTGAACTGCTATGATTGTTATAATACTGTAAACTGCACAGGTTAGTTGTGACAAGCACATACTGTAAATGCATGTGTGCTTGATATTTGATTCAATAAATCAACTCTTATATAATGCAGAGTTATTTTTGCGAGCTTTAAATTAATTTTAAATTCATTTGAAATCGTTGTGTTTCCATTGTCTGTTGCCCTGCTCCTGATCACGTTGTGTCTCCACCACCTGGGTAGGGTCGCCCTCCTCCTGTGTCCCTCCACCCCACCTGACTTCAAAGCTGACATGAAAGTCTTTGGAGTCACTTGCACCAAAGGGGCTTGGCCAAAGCAAAAACCAGGATTAGAAGGAATCCATACACTAAAATATCTGCCTCAGCTCAGACAATATTACTCCCTTCTTGTTGCCATAATACATCAATACACATTACATCAGTAAGATTCATCTCAGGGACTTTGTTTCCGCAGCAGTGCTTACAGGGCAATGGCCCAGTCCTGATAGGAGTAATAATTTCCTTGAGAATTGGTTTGGTTTTGTAGGGAAACAGAACAGCATGAATAATGAACAAGACCGGCTCTCCAATGGAAACAAGGCTTTTACTCTCCAATCAATTTAAAACTCTCCCTTTTTAAATTCCGTCTGGCTGCGTCTGCCTAAGCCTTGCGCAGATAGGTAGCTCAGATTATTAAACGCATCCTGTCCCTTCATCCCATTGGTAATTATGAAGTAATGGAGCCCTGAAAAAAGGGAAATCTGAGACCGCAGAGTAGTAGCCGGAGCGCGTACCGTGCCAGCGCCAATCTGAGGCAGAGGGAGCGGCTCGTCCCGGCGCTCTGACCTATCAGACGCAGCGAACGCCTCTGGCAGGTCACTCCCTCCTGCTCCAGCCGTCTCCAGAGGCCGTCTGGTGCATTAGCGCTCCGCTGCTTAGCACTTTGTTGTATTGATTTGATGCGCCGGGTTATGCTGCTTAATGACTGTCCCCCCTACATAAAGTGCACAATATTGATACTGTCTGCTTATTGTACCAGTACAAAATGATTCTATACTGACATGTATTTTTAACACCTGCACATATTAGTCAATACATCAAATTGATAAATATTTGAAGGAATATGAACATGTTTCACTTGTAACAATTTATTAGAACACAATTACATCCAAAGTCCAAAGGGAGATTTAAACTATTAGATCGAGCAATAAGCTATGTTTTTATATACTTACTGGAAAGCAAAGTCAAGATTTGAACAGAATTAATGTTAATCTTTCACTATAGTAGAGACAGAATTGGCGCAGGAACTCCCATGTGTATTTTGTCTGATGTTCATCCTGGATATGCATTTTACTTGACATCATCATTTAGCATGAACCTGCTCCCTATGGGGCTGCTTTCCTGGTGTCAGAACCAAGTTGCGTATTGCGAAAGGAATTTATCAGTGATTGGATTGCCCACTTGGCTAATGGTATTTCAATCCTCAATCTAGGTTGTCTGTAACTAATCAAAGTAGCACATTTTACATATTCATCAAGTGCCAATTTCATGGAAACACTGATCTATTTCAATATGAACAGATGCTCACACTCATCATACAGTGGGTGTGAGATTGTAACTTGCAAACTATATATACCATAGGATTCCTCATAGATTTCTTAACAAAAGACTGCTACTTTTGACTGCTCGTGTTAACTGTTTGAGACATAATTGCCTGGAGGTGAGGAGCTTAACTTTTTGTATCATCATTTTTTTATTCTTGCATTATTCCTCTTGTGCACTCTTCCTCTTGTATTTCTCTGCCTCTGTTGTCCTCCCCAATCCTCTCTTTCACCCTCATCTTCTCTACTGTTTCCTGACGTTTTCTTTCAGATGGAAAGTGAGCTCAGAGCTATCAGAGTTATCACACTGCCACTTATCGTCTTTTCCATCTTTCTCCAGGTGAAGGTGGAGGAGGAAGATGAGGAGGGATCTGTGGAGGAGCAGGAGGAAGAGGAGGAGGAGGAGGAGGAGGAGGAGGAGGAGAGCTGGGAGAAGGCGCTGTCAGTGGAGCGCTTCGGAGACATCATCAGCGACTCTGCTTCCACCAGTGGAGAGAGGATGGGCCGACACTACAGCGAGAAAGACTTTGAGTGTAAGCCAAGCAAATATAACATTAGTTTATACCTACAATTATACTCTAGCTCTAAATGCTTATCTATAGGCAAGGATGGGAAGGTTACATGCGAAATCAAAAATCATGTTTTGTAATCCAATACTACTACTAATAATTATTAACGCTTTAACATTGTTATCAGGTAACACTAGTATGGATTGTAACTTAATGCATTAGAACACTCAAAGTAAGTATGCATTACTTTCAGTTACTTTTGGGTCAATGTGGCTGTGAAAAAAATGAGAGTAACGTTACCGATTGTACCACTACTTAAAAGGGATGCTAGTGTGGCAGACTGGCACTGGAAAAGCTTCAAAAAAAGATGTCTGTGTACTGAAGAAGGGAGTCATGAGGCGAGATATAATGCAAAAGAGGTTGTGGTTTTATTAACCAAAAAATTATAATATGCAAAAATCAAGAAACATAAAGATGAAAATAACAACTTAAATCATAAACACTTCCACAGCCTCACAGCAAGCTGTTACCCTCTCTCTCTACCAAGGTCAGAGTGACCAGCTTATATACCTTCCTCAGCCCTACCTTGATTGGACTGAACTATTATCACAGGTAAACACAAGGTAGGCTATACAAGAGGAGGTATCATAAATGTTCTTAAGATGTAAATGAAAATTTACATCAATTTACATCTATTTAGGCAATTTAACTTCCACATTACACTTTAGCCAGGGTAACAGTGGCTCAAATAAAAAAAAAGTGCAAATTTAGGTTTGTGTCTCCATTCCCACAATGGGAAATGCCTTCAAACCTGTTTCTGAGTAATCCAATGAGTAACCAACCACATTGACTACTGTATTTATTACTGTGCAGTAATAGTTTTTTTTTTTTTTAGCATACTTTAATTCCCATTAAATGCAATCTGTCACTCTCCAACCTTGTCTATAAATTGACACTAATTTGTTTCTGTTTTCATTTCTGTCATCACATGGGATCTAATCACATTTGCTTCCATGTTGACTTTGCATTATAGTTGTAGGGTAAAGTCATCCTGTACTGTATGTACTGTATGCACCTATGCACATAAAATGGCCCTGACCTTTAATTCCAGTAATGTCCATCACAGTTTGAGTTGAGTTGGACATTAAAAGGGCAGATTTAGGGCAGGGCAATGGATTCCATATGTGCAGAATGTATTGGTGGATTAGTATTAGAGGGATCAGCAGAGGGGCACCACATGCACTGGTGGGAGAGAAGGGCGTCTAAGATTAGAGCTGGATTCTTTTGATGTTTATTAAACAGTGCATTTCCCTATTATAGCAAGTTAATTGAAATCTAATGCTTTTGTTTATTTTGCATGTTTGAGTGCTTAATAGGAGATTAGCACAGTGCCCCGTGAAGAGCACCACCTCTGTGAATAGCACCAGCTGATGACACTCTTATTTTGTCTGCTGTTTTGTTTAATGCAATCGAAACTCTGTGGTTGAGAAAATAGCGTTTGTTCATATTGGTAATTATCAAGTGTGGAAAACTCAAATGTGAATGAATTTATAGATTTATACAGAGGTTACGTTTACTCTTGGTTGGTATGCATAATGACACAACTGCTTTTGCATTGCGGCTCAGATTGCAGAGATGGAATTCGAGATTGAGCTGAAATTTTCAGAGGATCCTAGAGTTGCTTTTTTAGGTATTTGGGACTGCAATTTTGACATGATGGCAGGGGAAAATTGGTAATATGGCCAAGAACATCCCAGACAGGGTGAATTTCGTGAAGGAGTTCAGGCAATAATTACTATCCCCTCTCCTGATGATGCTGATGTCGTCCTGAATGGACCTTATGACCTATAGTACACCATTTACAGCATCAATTTTCATATCAGAATCACTGGTGCCTTTGGTGCAGAGAAATGTCGGCAACTTGCAAAGTATCTCAGTATGCACAGATAGATAAGTAAGACAGCAAGACCTGAAATAAAGTGCAAAGACATATGACAGACAGCGGACTATTTGATATCATGAACCATCTTTGACGCTGTTCCTCGTTCTTTGCCGCAGATCACAGACATACATTTCATCACACGCACCACCCCCTGTCCACCCACCTTCCCCCGCCCCAGCGTTTACGCAAGAGGGTGCACAGCATGGACCGCAGACGCAAGAAGAAACGGAAGAAAAAAAAGACCTCTGTCCCGCCCTCCGAGGTCACGCCCACCATCCACGAGGTAGACGAGGAGGAGGCGGAGTCTGAGACGGACGGGCAGGGTGTGGCTGCCACGCCCACAGAGCTACCTGATAACCAACCACAGGTAACATAAGACTGATGAGCCAGGGTCTATGGAGGCTTTGCAGTTGTGTCACAAATCTCCTAGCAACCACATCTGGTGCCATGGAGGTAAATTCAGAATTGGCTGTGTGCAAATAATGGCTTAATAACAACCGGGCTGAAAAAAGAGCGATACTTGAAAAAGATAGTAGTGGTAAGGGTGTAGATCCATTTAATAGCGTTCTACTAAAATTGATTTTCTGATATGGTAATTTTATTTCCAAATTTAGGTTACTGTGTCACAGTAAATGGTCTTGTCTTAAACACTAGCCTACTCCAAAGCAGGGATGGACGAGTCCACATTTTTTGGAGTTGATTCCGACTCTGAATCCTTGTAATGGAATTGATGGAATCAATTCTAAATCAATTCCGATTCCAAGTGAAAATCAACACAAAAATTGAACTTTTACGCCAGTTGGCATTCAACCAATGGGCCTTGAATTTCTCCCTCCCCCCTCCCCACTTGTTGTGAAATGGATCAGACCAAGGTCGAACACAGATTAGTACAGATAGGCCTCAGAATTAATTCATTACAAATTCATTTAAATGTAACAGTTGCTACGATTCCAGAGTTTGGAATCGAGATTGCAACAGAAGTCGACTCCAATTCCGTTTATTAGTAGAATCGATTCTCAGAATCTACATGATGGAATCGAGAATCTACTCTTTTTAAGTCGACTCTCCATCCCTACAAAGCATTATGAGTTGTAGTTTGAGAAGAGGCAGTGCAGTTTACTTAAACATTTGATTTTTGGCTTCATCAGCCAATGTTAACATTAAACTGCAACTACTAGCCGCTACTAATGCTAGCTTCTACTAGATACATTAGTGTGCAAATCAAAAGATAGCTGACCAGATACCATGGTTAGCTAGCTGACAATCTGACATTAAAGAAATCTGACAAAAACAGCACAGAAATTGACCATATCTATTTAATAATGACTTGTAAGTTTAGAAAGGCGATCAGCATTACAGTCAATTTTGCCCAGGAGCTGAGGACCTCCAATATGGCCGCCAGAGTGTGTGTTACACAGAACCAAGAAACACATTATTTTAAATTTGTTTTGCAACATGGAAATTCAACACGATAACTTTAGTAGGCCAACATGGTTTGTGTTTTGCATACACATGCACCATTTGGTTCCACAGTACTACAGGCACAACATTTTGCTGTGTGGCCTATTGGCTTGGAATTGGCTGTAAGGTGACACTTCTGATAAGAAAAAAGCTGACCTAAGAAAGATGCTAAGCACTAGTTTAACAGGTATGTTTGCGCGTGTGTGTATGTTAGTGTGCATAAGTGTTCATGTGTGTATGTAAACATGCAGATAACGAAGACAGAGAAAAGTACATGAAAAGAGGCAAACACGTACCTCCAGTTCATCGTAAATTGCATTGTAACACCAAAGATGGATATGCTTGATATCAGTTTTGTGATTCTGAGGAAGGAAGACTGATAACCAGCTCAACTGCATGAATCCACTCACAGTGAAAGTGCCTATGTTTAAGTTCATCATAGTTGGCAAAAATACCCTTACAGTGTTGCCTGTGCATCATGGCCTTATTGCTTGATCAGACCCAGCTGACAGGACTTGACATGTTAAGTTTTGGCCATAACCCTCTCATGTGTGTGTGTGAATTAATTAGCAGCAGCTGTTAATAAGGGTAAGGTTGGTAACTACTGGGTCTTTTCGCCATATACCCAGTTATGGTACAGATGAAGATTGTGCAAATGTGTAATTATTGTCATCGAAATGGGAGCGAAATCTGGAAAACAGCACTAGCTCATCTGTGATGAGTCTATCCAAGATATCAGCTTCATTCCACAGCACTTTCCAGATACACTTTTCACACTCGTACTTTTTCATCTGTTAATGTCCTCAGTTCATTGAGTTGGTGGGTTGCCTCAGGGAATTAATGATCAAGGTCATTTTATTTCACCAGAATGTTAACTACTGTCATCACGAGGTCAAAGAATAGAATTAAAATTGATAGATGCATTTTCTTTGATAACCTTAGCTGCATGATCTGCTCTCCTCCCAGGGTCAAGTCCAACAGTTTTTTTTAAAGAAACTTGAAAGTAAATCAAAAATTCTGAACAGAATTCATTGCACACCGATTAGAGGATTGTTTTAATGTTTATATCGGTTTCCATGTAATTAGTATTTCAGCAGAAAGAAAAAAAAAATACCGTCAAAATGCCCTGTAGTTTACAATGTTCTTGTTTTCATTACCGTGTATTCACCATGTTTGCTGTAGAATAAAACTGAATTGAGACCCCACTCTGTGCCTAACTGCTGTTCTTTAACTTACAGCATAGAGTGCTCTATTAAGTGAATGGTTTGTATCCAGCTATTGCTTTGATCCTCCTGATGTACAGTACTGAAGTCTAAAATAGTTGCATCTTTCTTACAGGTATATTACTGGTGAATTGCCTGCTTAAAACAAAATGTGACCATGTGACTGTAGAAATCATGTTGGTCATGTCCTTATTTAAGTATGTTTTATGTTTAACAAATGATTACATTTCCGCTGTTTACTGTCTTATACTAGATATACTGTGTATATATACAGTATGTGTGTGTGTGTGTTTTCAAGGTTGTGTGTGAAATTGTGTGTTAGTTGCAGCCCAAACACTCAAGTGAACTCAAATACATATGGCGGTTCAGCATTCAAAATATACAAGTTTGGCACTGCTGCTGAAGCACATAAAATTAAAGTCAGCAGTATTGGTAAAGGTAATCAAAGGTATATTCCAAAAAGAAAGACTGCCCATTTTAGTGATTTTGAAGAATTGTGCTTACTCAGTGTTGCATTCATGCAAGAACACACCCAGAACAGAAGTCACATATTCATATGATCATGGACAATTCAGTAAATCTCTCATAAAGGAAGAAACCAACACTGACATGTCATCAAATCAAGTGACTTTATTTTACACCTGCCAATGGATGGCTTATATCCATACTAGGGGGTTGGACATGAACTGTAAGTAAACAGGTTACAGCTAATCGCTATCCTAAGGTTTGTTAAAGGGGGGTGATGGGCTGAGATAGGGCTGGGCAATATATCGATATTATATCGATATCGTGATATGAGACTAGATATCGTCTTAGATTTTGGATATCGTAATATCGTGATATGGCATAAGTGTTGTCTTTTCCTGGTTTTAATGGCTGCATTACAGTAAAGTGTTGTAATGTTCTGAACTTACTAGACTGTTCTAGCTGTTCTATTATTTGCCTTTACCCACTTAGTCTTTATATCCACATTACTGATGATTATTTATCAAAAATCTCATTGTGTAAATATTTTGTGAAAGCACCAATAGTCATCCCTACAATACTGTCGCAATATTGATATCGAGGTATTTGGTCAAAAATATTGTGATATTTGATTTTGTCCATATCGCCCAGCCCTACTTACAACTGAACATTTAGCCCACTTTGTAGAAAATAACGAGATATATATCGTGTATCGCCATTCAGCCTAAAAATACAAAGATATGATTTTTGGTCCATATCGCCCAGCCCTAGGCTGAGATGTGAAAGGGCACACACACACACACACACACACACACACACACACACAGGGAAACCCTAAATACAGTGCGTCAATAAGTCTCAATAAATTCAATGATAATGGTAAAATTCTCAGTACAGACTTGAGGCCTTTTCATCTGGAGAAGATGACCTGTCCCTCTATGCCTGTGTAAGTGTGACCTTTTTAACCTTGATCACATATTGCTTTAGGGGACCTATCAAATTTCTTTTATATTGGACTAAGATGCATTCAATCTTCATCTGTACCATAAATGGTTATAAGGTGAAGGACCCAGCAGTTACCAAATAAACCTTAACAGCTGCTGCTAATTAATTCACACTGCTAATGAGAGGGTTATGGCCAAAACAAAAACATGTCAAGCTGATGAAGCAATACGGCCATGATGCAACACTGTAAGGGTATTTTTGCCAACTGTGATGAACTTCATTTTTCATGGTGCACAGATGATAAATAGGCACTTAATGGACGCACGCGCACGCGCGCGCACACACACACACACACACACAGCTAGTTAGCTAGCTAACGTTAGCTTGATGAGTTGATCCTGGCTGTCAATGAATGGCATCTAACGATAGCTAGCATGTTAACTAGCTAATTAGCCAACATAACATCACAGTAGTGTAATTGAAACCAACCAGTCAGAGGACTGCAGGCATGGAAACTTCATGCACACACATCTCTAAGGTAGGCTATATTTGAAACTAAGTAGATACTTGCAAAAAAGAATAATAATAACAGCTCTTATAGGTAAACTGAGGTGGACTTTACTACTGTCTGTTTTTAATACCTGCATCTCTCTCAGCCCCTCCTCTCTCCTCTCTGCTCCGCTCCGTCAGTCTGCTGACAGTTAAAAACGGAAACGAGCGGTTGAGTCGGTCTTCCTTCTTCAGAAGAAACTAATATCAGCAAAGCATCTCTGTCTTTGGTGTGACACGTCAGGAGCGTATACAATGAACAGCAGATACACGGACCCAGACCAAGCTACACAAAGTGTAGGCTTATAGGCTACACTAAACTCTACACAGTTTGATAGAATGGGATCTGGAAACAGACAACAAGTGACTTGACTGGTTAAAATTTGCCATCCAGCAATTTTATATTCAACTTGAGATACGTGGGGCTGAACCTCGATTTTAAGGTTTGTATTAAAAAATTGTATGCCTTATGATAGGCTAATAATGGAATTGTATAACAGTGAGGCAGAACTCCAATTTTAACTTTTCTGTAAGTAGGCTTTTTTATTTGCATTATCTCATTTACTAATAAAGAAAATTCTATGCTTATAAATTAAGTAGATTGTTAAGAAAAAAATATATAGCCTATATATATATAATTTAATGCAGAATGTTTCTTTTTATGGATTTCATTCATCAACTCAGAGAAACATGAGAGGAATTCCATGCAGCAATTAACCTCTAGTATAGTAGGGCCTATAAACTGCATATTTATTGATAAGTTTGTTGATAAGCTTTGATATGTTAGCATGTTTGATGAGGTGGTCTAATCATTTTTTTGTTTTGTTATGTTTTTTTGGAAGCTGAGGCCAGTATTTCCCACAGCAGGGAGGATCAGGTTAGGTAACCAGGTTAGGGGCTGGTGGTCAGCTAAAGGTCAGAGAAACAGGCTTGTGACTGGAGGGTCAGCGGTTCAAACCCTGGGAAAATCTGGACAGGGAAACAAGTTCTTCCCTGCCATACCAGCTGCTGTGGAGGTGCCCTTGAGCAAGGCACTTAAAGAAAAACATAACAACTCAGCAACTCCTGTGAAGCTGCTCAGTGGCTCACAGTGCAGAACCTTGGTTATTGTGGGCAGTCTGAGTCTGAAGAATAGGAACAAATTGAGCAATATTGTAAGGACGTGTTGTAAGTTAACAGGCACTAAAACAACCTCCACCAAATGTACCAAGCTAAATCTATCAAGCTATTCTCTCAGATGCTTAGCATCCACTACACAATGAATTTGATCAGCTGCCATCTGAACATTTAGGATGCCCATGTTTAGTTTAGTTTAGTTGTTTATTTACATCTGCAGTCCCTGGGCAGGAAGATATTAAAAAATACAGGAAGATATAAAAAAAATGTGCAAAAATAACAAGTCAAGGAACTCTTTTATTTCAGTTGTAGTTGATTCTATTAACAAATATGGCCTTTGACTCCAAGAGGTGTTTGTAGTTATTGTTGTACACCAGTTTGTTGAGTGTTGATTTTTTGACTTAAGTTATTAACTGCTGATGTATCTGATGTATTTTTAGATGCTTTGCTATGTACTGTTTGTCTGTCTGTCTGTTTTGTCTATGTACTGTCTCAATGTCCTATGTTGAACACTGCTAGGTGCAAAACAAATTGCCCCTCAGGGATAATGAAGCTTTATTCTACTCTACTCATTCTTGGCAGTATTCAGGCATGAGTGTGTATAACTGATATAACTGATAACTGGTGTAGGACGTTGCTAAAAAGGAGCAAGAATGCTCACTCACCCTTTGCTATATAAATAACAGTTAACAAAAAAACTGACCTACAACTATACATGTTCGGTTGCTTTGTTTTGGAGAGCTGTTGCAGCTTTGTCCCTAGCTTTCGACAATCTAGGTGTAACCAATGTTACCAACTTCCTCTCCTCTTCCTGATCTTCCTCTTCCTCTCAGTTTAGTTTGGGGAGCCAAGAGGACTTGGGAGAAGCCCTTCCTCCTGCCACCTTCCATATGGAAAACGAGGAGCGTCAGGTGTCGGGGAAAGCCACGCCCGCTCCAACAGGGGGGGAGGAGCCTGACGGGGGAGATGCTGCCGCTGGACACAACGAGGAGGAGGAGGAGGGAGAGGAAGAGGCATGCAACAGGTAGGTGCTCACAGCATCCCACAACTACCTGTTTGCACTGAGGACTGCTATTGTTTGCATGGATTTTAAATCATAGGATTGGTGCATTCAAGCATTGTTCTATGCTTTTAAATCTGTTATCCTCAGGAACAGGAGGAAGGAATTGAGACTATGATTCAATATTGGGCAAATTCCTTATAAGAATGCATAGGATAATACAGTATAGTCATCTTTGTAGGCTACAGTTTATTGTTCTGCAGGCTTTTTTTGTGTGTAAAATGGTTGTTGTTACATTGCAATTTTTTTTTATCCCATCACACATTTGTTTTTTTTTTATTCCGAACGTAATCTAAATATGACTTACAAATCAGAAAAAGTGAAAAGGTACTGGGAGAATATATTGCATTGAGGTCTCTGTGTATTTAGTTAATCTTATTGGAAGTAAATAACACAGATGCCAAAGCTAGATTAATATCTGGATATGTGGATAAATATTCAAACACATATTTTGGTTTCTAAATGTGGAACTGGCCCGCTGCTTCTCACTGATGAGCTGTAAAAAATATGGTACAAATAACACAATGAACTCCAGAGACTATAGAGACACGTTTCAGCTTGTTCCTCCGCCCAATTACAGCAAGTCAAGACAAATTTATCTATAAAGCACTTTCAGCAAAGCAAGTGCAGCACTTTTCTGGGCAACAAAGGACACAACCAGTGCAATTTAAAAACAGGAGAAAGTGCTGTTATCGGTTTTATTCCACACATTTGTCCTTCTGAAATATGAATGTGACCTTAACACAGGCATAGCAATTGTCCTACACATTTTTTTCATGTAACACTGACACTGCTGTTCTGTATTTCAAATGTTTTTTCACCATGGGAACATGAACAACATTAAACATTCATCAAAAATAGCCTAACCCATAAACATATAGTTCTTAAGGCTATTATTGTAGTATTATTGATGGCTACAGCTGAATCTCAGATATTATATGACCCATCTGGCTCGCAAACATGCACAACCATCAGAATATGAATTATTCGGTAATGCTTTGAATAATGTATGGAGCTTGCTGCTGGGAGGTCAGGAACTGCATGGTGGTCCAGGTCTTCGTCACTCCTAATGCCTGGTTGGGAAACAGCACTCTTGACTGTGATTTAATCTGAAGCATTCGATAGCGTTTGCAGGGTTGAAACAGCATTATGCCTGTGTCATGCAATGTTATGTTGCTGTGTTTGAGTGAACGCAGCCAGAGGATGACTCAGAGGCTTGGTGAGCAGAGCCAAGCCTGGCGCTGTGTTGTGGAGCCCTCTGTTGGTGGAGGGGCAGCAATGCAACTGACAGCCACAATTCAGACCATGTTGTCATAGCAGCATAGTCTCTGTTTAGTAGGACAGATTTAACGCCGGTGGAATCTGTGATACAGTTTTCATTTAGTTATTGTTCAACAATAACTACACAACATGCAATATACGAGTCAATATTTGTCCATCGAAAACAGTCCTAAGCAATAGGTGATATACTTAATGTCACTCACACACTCAAAGTACACTTTTCTTTTTTTAAATGTTGGCTCTCTGACGAGATTACATAATATCATGCAAATAATGTGGAGCTCCTAAAAACATACTTTTATCAAAAAGTTTACCTTTTATCCTGGGTTGATTAAAGACCAGGATTAAAGTTGCCTCATTCATTATTTAATTTTTCATTTCCTATAAGATTTTGTGTATTTATTGTCATTTGTTTGTCTTTTTTATCTCTTTGCTATGCTTATTTTAACAGTACTTTTTTTGTACAGTTTTTTTTTTGTTTTTTTGCATGTTCCTTCCTTGCACTTGTTCCTTGTTGTGATGTGCTTTGTAACTTTCATTACTTTGTAATAAAGTTTATTATTATTGTTCATTATTGCAACATTTCAAAATCTGTTAATTCAGAATGTCATTGATCTGTCCCTCCCCCTGGTCAGCGTTCCCCAGGAGTCGGATCCCTCAGGTGTGACCACGACCCGCGGCTGGTTCCGGAGGAAGCCCGTCCACCATCGGCTGGCAGGGGCCCAGCGGAGCAGCTACGACCTGCGGGAGCGGATCTGCATCGGCAGCATGACGGCTCTGGAGACCGCCGTCTACCAGCAGGTGCCCACCGACGAGGCCGAGGCCCAGATGCTGGCCAGCGCTGACCTGGACGACATGAAAAGTAAGGGAGATGTAGGTGATGTAACACACCCTCTAGCGGCCAGTTCTTGGCAACAGCTAATTGCGTTTCTACAATTTGGCTAAGAGAATTGAATAGATGTGGTTGGTTTCTGTGCTATTTCTGGCTTAGAGTTAGCCACTGATACATCTGATCTATTTTGTGTTCAGAACTTGTTAGCTAGCTAACCATAATATCTGGTTAAAAATCACTATCCTAAACACATGTGATTTGTGCACTAGCTAATCTAGGACAAGCTAGCATTAGTAGTAACTAATAGTCACACGTTAACATTGGTTGCTTTCCTAAATGCTTTGCTACTGTCTAATTAATATAGCTCACAAAACCAAAAACAAGACTTCTCAAGCTACAATTCATAGTCAGTGTTGCCAGTTTTCCTTCAAGAAAAGTATCTCTTGGCTGCACAAAAAATTGCCAGAAGTCACAGATGACATCATACGCTAATTTGCATAGGTATTTGCTACAGCCCCCGCTCTTAGCGAAGGGAGGGAGCTATGCTTTGTATGGGAAGCGTTGTGATTATGAGACCTCTTTAGATTAGACAAGCAGCACAAATCAGCGTCAATACTGATTTTTTGTCAACACATTAACATTGTTCCCCAGGGTCTGAAGAAATAGCTAGATTTGTTGCTAATCATCAAAATCACTGACAAAATCATCAAGTTGCCAAAGCGCTTGCAGTGATTTGGAGGGGAAAGGACTATAATGACAAGATGGTTTCCTCTGTCATAGTAAACCTACATTTAGAAACAAAATCAGGCTACTTAGTTTTACTTTGAACTTTGCTGAATTGACCTGCGCCCATGCCACAACAATATATTTCATCTCTCTTTTTCTAGCTCGGCTGTTATATATTTAGACATTAATTGCTCACAGCCAATTCTCCAGTGGACCTCTGTGATGCACTGGACGTGGCTGCTGGGAGATTTGTGACGCAACTGCAAAGCCTATAGTAATGCAGGAAATTATGCATAAACACGTTCACATGTTCAAATGAAGGGAGGGTCCGTTTGATTGCTGCGGTAATGTTCTCCCTGCACATAGCTGGCGATTCATTTTCACTTTAATTTCAAGGCTCTCGCATGGTACATTTTTTGGTTAATGTATGTGTGGTCACGATTGGACAGACTGTCGCTGTCTGTGATAGTTCCATGGCTAAAAATGATGTAGTGTAGTTAATAATCTACCAATAATTTTAATACTTTTCAAAGAATGCTCAGAAAATGCCAGTCTCTTTACCAGGAGAAGCTATTTTGACATTTACAATCAGAGGTTCTTAGAGATTAGGATTGCTCTAATCTTTCACAATTTAGATGAGAATGGAATCTCTCTAAAAGATAGCAAAGCAGTTTTTACGCGGCTCTCACATCCATATTTTGAGTCCTTCTCTTTACATCATGGCAGCAGTGAGAGAAGCAGCCATCAGGATTGGAGTATGGAAGTTGGGACTGTGTGTGTTTGAGTGGGTAAACGAGTGAGTGAGTGGGTGAGAAAGAGAAAAATCCAAAGAGAGAGTGAGAGAGAGAGAAGATAGGAGCAGGAGAGAGATTACTGTGGGTATTGCGTGAAATAAATTTTATGCAACCCGAAAATCATCTCTTAGGCCTTCAGTCACTTCAGCACTCTGCTCTGAGCCGATCTCACTTCTTAATAGACAGTTAAAGGAAAGGCATCGTCAGCATCCTTTCTGTCTGACGTTCAGAGTTTGCCTAAATTGGATGCCGTTCTCTAGATGCCTTCCTGGCTGTTGTGCTGCGGGAGACAGAAAGAAAGAAATATAGTCATAGGCCAGTTAGACTGTAGTTGTAATAAATATCTAAACAAATCTCAGTCAGAATATCAATTTTAAGTGCCTCAGTATGTACCAAAATGTTAAATGTTGGGGTATTTGCACATAATTCTTAGCCTTTTGGTTTAAGGTTTTTTTGATAATTTGTTCAGATTGAATTCAGTAAAATAGATACTGTATCTTCTGCCATGGTGGTGAAAGATAGGGTCCAGCACCCTCTGTTGGCAGTGCGAAGTACTACACAGTTGTCTTCCCATTATCTCCCTGTGCAGGGTGTCTGCATATCCCTTGTTAATACTACAAAGGCCCAGCACCTGGCAGTTGATGGCAGGTTTTGAATTTTAGAATTGAAATATCTCAGCTTTTCCTGAGTGTTCCTCCAGGACATTTCCTAGACAAACACCCATTCTGTACAAGCCAGACTTCCAAATGTTCTATTTAAATTATATTCATCCCCCTTCACAGCTTGTTGGCCGTCTCTTAGACCCTCAAAATCCACTGGCCTTTCTTATCCTTTCTAAAACATACTGAAATGTTACTAGTCTCCTCAGTGCTGAGTGGTTTGTAGTACTTTGAAATCTGGCTTGTGATTTGTATGTGATTCTAGTGTTGGAACCTGGTTGGAACCATGTATTTTATTGTCATATTATTTTGCTGTATAATTCTTTATGAAAACTTAAAAATCTTTAAAAAATATTAAAAACAGCAAGACTTCCAGCAAGGCCTCAGTTTGCCATTTTAGACCAGAGACATGCCAGAAGTAACAGTGTGTAGTAATTGAATAGTCCCCATTGAACTTGATAATTAGCTGCATGATAAGGTCATGTTAGGAAAGCTGCTATACACATGTCGCCCAACATAATGTATTGTGGTAGTCAAGGCAGCAGTATGTCGAGCTGTTTTTAATGTCTTTTTGAAAACAGTGGGAGCCTATGACTTCAGTAGTACAGTAGTAGCTTCTGACAGTGGCAAATCCATCAGCGGGTTTAGACTTTTCATGGGAATTGATGGTGATAGGAAAAAAAACAACTAAAATTACACCGGTATCATCCTTTAATGAATAACCGTATTAAGTATTATTAGGTGCTTGGGAGCACCTTTATAAGAGCTGGGCTCTGTGTGTTGGCTGGTTGGTTGGTTTGTTCATTCATGCAACACTTTTTGCAATGCACAGTGCTTAGGGGAATTACGGCATGCTCTCCTTAGGCCGCACAGAGCCCTAAAACCCCTGCATGAGGGAAATCCAGTGTGTGCTGCTCGTACACCAGGCAATACGGTAGGAATCACACAAGCATGAGCCAGCTCTAGGTTGGTGTGCTGTACATCTACATTTTCTCACTGTAGTGGCTAAATCAATGCATTAATTGAACATTTTGTTCAACGATTCTCTTAGTTACAACAACACTGTGCTAACAGGATTTCCACTATTTGGTTTTTTTTTGTTTGTGTCGCTCGAGTGTAATTGGATTGGCCTTCTGCTGGACTGTTATCTGTGTTCATTTATATGGTAACCCTAAAATGGCAATAAATATCAATAGTTAATAGTGACAATAAAAACTAGGATGGGAGAGAGGGAGAGAGAAACAGTGGTGGGGAACTAGGTGAAAAATGGGGAAGATGTTTGCAAATAAATTAAAGTAACAAATACAGGGTTAGTCAAAGTGAATATTTTGAGTGAATAAAAGGCAGAGAGCAAGAGATAGAATGAGAGAGAGTGAGAGAGAGAGAGAGAGAGAGAGAGAGAGAGAGAGAGAGAGAGAGAGAGAGAGAGAGAGAGAGAGAGAGAGAGAGAGAGAGAGAGAGAGAGAGAGGGTGAGGAAAAGGGTCATGTTTGGCAAAGCAAAACTATCCACTATCCCGGCATCCGGGGGCATTAATTAACACGGCGGCTGCAGTCGATTCTCCTTCATCAGCGACCCTGCCCCCGGCCTTTCCTGCTTTTACAGAGTAGAGCAATCATCGACTGCTCGGGAACCATCTGGAAACAGAAACAGGGCAGCCACCCTCGCTCACAACAACATATCGGGTTTGTAGGGACTGATGCTCGACTTTGACAGGCCATGTATATCACACATCCTGACTCTCTTCCACTCTGGTGAATGTATTTGGGTGCAGGACATAATGTGGATTGTGGTTTTACTCCAAATATGCAAAATAGCTATATAGATTTTTTTTTTTTGTCACTTTGTTTTCATCATAGACAATTTGGACTTTGGATACTGCCCATAATACATACATCATGATTTTATAATTTCATTATCTTTTCATGTTTCATAAGTTGAAGCACTGTTTTGAAGCATTTTTTTTTCAGAATAATTTTCAAACTGGTTGATTTGGTTTACAGATATTGTGTAATATTCACCCAAATATAGATTTGAAATGCATATTAGTATGTTAAAAGAGTCGATGTTGGGAAGTCACTAGTGACCAAGCCCATTATAGAAATGCTACCTGATTTGCGACAGTTATTTATTTGAGAAAGATTTCCTGTCTGGAGAAAACTCATTCAATATCTTATATTTAACACATTGCATTATACATCTCAAGAAAAATACTTTCGCATTTCATAAAAAACTGAAAAACATTACAAGCCAGCAAAAATGTCAATACTCCCTATTGTCACACGCGTGCTTGCATGCTCAAAACAACACACGCACATGCACATTGACACACACACACACTCACACGCAGTGAATATTCAGGCATGTTTCAGGGAGGGTCCTGTTTAGCTCAAATTAGCACACCTGTTGTAGGCAAGTCAGACCACAGCACCACAGGGGAAATCTGGTTTCCATGGCGACCTGGGGATAGGAACAGTGGAGCTCGCTCTGATATTCAGCACCATCGTATCTGACTGAGCAGAGTGTCGCAGCTGATCTTGGATGCTACTCCATTACTTTCATCAGTTCAGTTTTCACGTTGGCAATATTACGTGTGCACCGAAGGTTCTGAGTATATGTGTGTTTGTGTGTGTGTGTGTGTGTGTGTGCATGTATGAGTGTGTGTGCTCATACATTTCTGCATGTGCCCCTGTATATGTGTGCATTTTTAAATTCAGAAGAAAACCCTTCATCTGCTGTTGAGGCTTCAACCTTTGGAACTTGACCTTTACCCTTCTGCACATCACCAGGTTGGAAAGTCACCAAGCTTTCTGCACTGATCCACCAATATCTTCCTTTTCCAGAAGCCACAAGATCAATGGGCTGTGGGCATCATGGAAAAGGGCGGAGCCACCATCCAGCTGGCAGGCAGGTCTCAAAAAGCAGACCGCCCCTTGTCGATATTTGCTTTTGGAGTGACAGCTAAAGCGACTGTTGCTACTGTTTCACTAACTCTCTGTAACTGATTGTGGATCCGGCAGGGGGGCTTCTGCCTGAGGGTGCAGCTCCAACTTTGCATTTTGTTTGGATTTCAAGGACAAAATCTTTCTTTGTGTGCTTGAGGATCTTGTGCCATAATATGATTTTTTCATTAGCAAACTGGAAGGTGAATTTTTGGGCCGACAATTTTCTTGACAGTTTCCTTGATTTTTCTTTAAGGGCTTTTTTTTTCTTCCATACAATTTCTTATTAATAGATTTGAACCCCTGACCACAACCTTAGGCTTATCAGTGGGTGAACGTCTTTGGCCATCAAAGACATATCAGGCTTCAGTGAGGAGCTTTGGTTTCCAACGACAACACCGTTTCAGGTTGCTCATTGGTTCTGCTGCACAACAAGACCAACACAGTCGAGGTAGGCCCTTGGTCTCTGTGAAGACCCAGGCCCTGTAGAACAGTGACCCAGAGTGAGCAACGGCGTTCAAGAGTTGGGAGCCCTGGATGAGCAGTGTGTCCACTTGGAGAGGGGAGGAGAGGAGGAGGTGCCGACAGAGGAGATGACAGACGCAGGGGGACAGGAGAACCAGGGGCCCGGGAGTCCTGTGAGGGAGCGTTGCGCTGACCACCATGGACCAGAACGTCAGCCCAGTGTACACAAAGGTCTGGGCACCCCAAAGCAGCGCCAAAAGGATCCTATGCTCCGCAGCTCATCGTTCAACATGGAGGGGTTTGAGGACTTTGAAGAGTTTGTTTTGGATTTCGATGACTATGACTTGCTCGAGTCAATCCACACTCACCTGGAGTCACCGCTGGAGCCTATCCGTAAGTAGCCGCACTCTTTCCATGGAGAGGACCGATAATTTAATACTAGCGAGCTGGAGAGCTTTGATGTGGCCTCATCATGGAACCAGAAGATCATACTGAGTTGATTTAACGAGTCCATGTCACAGTTTATTTTGTGTTCATCAGGGTGTTGAAATGTAGTACAGATTATTCACTGGTAGTCTATCGCTCGTAGTTGTCCTGTCATAAGAGCTGTTAAATAGAAATCAACACATTACAGAATGTTTTAGGAAACTAACATTAATCAACAACTGATATATAGCTGTAACAGTTATTATTTTGTGGATGCTTTTATACAAAATACCAAATGGTATCATGAGTGCAGATATTTTTAGCAAGGGTGCCCAAAGTGGGAATCCTAACCATGGCAGTGTTAGTGCCATGCTTTGCCCATTCAGCTGCACAGGAGCACAATGGCTACAGGTTTATTGTAGGTACATTAGCTGAAATTAATTGTGACTGGTTATGAAGGAGTTCTTGTATGTGTTACTCTATCCTTCAGCCTAAATTTGAGGCCTAGTCAGGATGGTTTAAGATCAACATTTGCCAGTGATCTTGCTGGTCAACTTAATTTTATTTGTGGCCATTCATTGTAGAGTTTTAAATCATCCACAACAATTTATAATAGTTTATTTCCTAAGATATACAGCGTATATTTCAAGTTGACATCAAGCTTCCTGTCCTAATGCAGTCATTGAAACTCAATTGGAAATCCACATTGAAAGCTTTTTCCATTGATATACGTCCTCATGTAGCATAACATGGAAGAGCGCTATACACTATTTTTGGATGGACAATCAATAACCGGGAGTTCACTTGTTTCCATTGATTGTGTGGCCCACTGCTAGCTTAATTAACGGCAATCTGAGGCTCATTCATGGCTGCATGCAGAACAAAGTTGTGCACAGTATTGAGTGAATTGACACAGCACTCTACTGCTGCTGTTGCCTGCTTTCCCATTGATCCAGTGGCCCCCATTTGGCTTTGGGCCCAGCCACAGCTAGAGCAGAAAGACATCTCATTGACAAACAATGGCTGTTTTTGCTATTTTTATCTCTATTTGGCTTTGGAAACACTGCACATTAGTCCTGTGATGAAGATGACTTCAAGATGGTTCTGGGATCTGGCACCAGCAGCCAGTTGGGAATGAGACAGATCGGCCTCTACCTCAATATGAAATACCTTTTTTTATTTTATGAGAATGGGTGGACACTTGGTTTATGTCTCCAAGTGCCACGTAGAGTCCCATTGTGCTGCAACTCAACACAGAGCAACAACTAGGTTAAGTTTAGTACATTGGGTGCATAAAGTAGGTCTCATATTTTTAAGGAGTGTCGCCTCCCTTATTTCTTTTATTATAACAGAGGCTGACTGGGACACAGAGCTTGTAAAACACAGGAGAGAAGGCTCTGATGGGATTTGATTTTAGGCCAGCATGGATACACAGGCTAATCATGGTTTATGAGGTGGGGGCCCTAACCACTGCAATGCATCTGGACACCATTGATTTTATATATGGTGTATGGGACCATCTGCAGTGCACAGTGCATTAGGAGCATCTGCATAACCCTAACCATAACCCCAATCCTAACCCTGGGTGTGTTCAGTTCCAATTTCAGGGGTGTTTGCAGGGGTTTTCAAATTAGCATTTACAGACTATAGAGGTAAATGACAGAGTTCACAGAGTTTTACTATATCAATCTAGATACTATTCTATATCAAGCCAGAAAATGTGACACTCAGAGCGATTGAAAACACTCACAAGAGAGTTCAAAGGTAGAGGCAAAGCCTTTGAATAGTACTGATGTTTTCTCACACAGGAAGAAGCAGTTTAGATTCACATGAGACAATGCAAATTGTCGATTGTAGACATTTAAATCAGTCAGCCCATGTAAAGGTTTGAGGAAATTCTTGAATGGGACCACTTTCCTACATTGTAGATTACATGAATATATCTATGAATATTAGCTATTTAATTCAACATTTATGCCATAACTGTTTTCTATGTCTTAAAATATCCATTTCATCTGTGCTTATTATACAGTAACATACCTTACAAACATTTACTCCTTAAAGTCAATGGTGCATGACATATAATTTCCAAATAATGTGGTTAACCTTTTCCCCTGAGTTTCTCAATCTGTTTTTCCTTATAAAGACAGATCCCATGCACACCACTGTCTGTTTTACACAAGAAATCATAGCCAGGTCCTTCCCAATAGCAAGACCTATTCATTACACCAAATCACATAAATTATGGTTTGTGGGCTTAGGATCTTGCAATGAGACAATTTGCTACAACACAATACAGCAGAAGAGATGTCACTATAGGTCAAAAAGGTTGGGAAGGATCCCCTTGTTTTGGACTAAATGGAGTCTAGATTTCAGGCTTTTGGGTTACAAATATGTTGTGAATCAGATTTGCACAGCCCTTGCGTCTCACCCAGGCCAAAGAATGTGCACAGAGCGATAGAAATTCAGATACGTGGACAGCACTCTACGTGGCATTCAAGTCGATGACAATGGATATGGAAGGGATTATTTTGGAGAATTCTTGGCATTTATTTCATGTCTACAATTCACATGGATCAGCATTATCAAACCGAGATGTTAGCTTACACTGGAATAGCCTTGCTAATTTGTTCTTCTTAGAATAGATATAATCTAGAACACATGTGTCTTATCGCTGACCCAAGAGAACAATCAAGAGCACTCACTGAGGCAGCTTATGTTGCTCTTGCAAAGCCCCATCAGAGTACAGCCAAAGGCTTTCTCTTCCAGTTCACCACAAAAGAGATAATGGAGAGAAAGCAGAGGTCTGTGAATGTACAGCAGTGAAAAGCTACTGCTTTTACTCAAGTGCTGTAGTTAGTGTTTTACTGTTGTTAAGTAATTTATTGGCAGCAGTTATAAAACAAATGTGCCCATGTTCTTGTAAAATCACTCTGGGTACTGTCACTGCACAGTTGATCTCCCATTCACTGTCAATGGAGTAGTTCCAGGATTTGTCTCCTGATGTAGCATTGTCAAGAGAGTATTAGCTCTGTTGTTTACAGCACCGGGAACGGCTTGTTCAGCAAGGCTATCTAGACTGAAATGTCCAGTATCAAAGAAAAAGTGTGTGAATTTTGGTTAGACTTGATTCTGACTTGAAGTACGGAATCCCCTAAAGACAACAGAACAGCAAGATTGAAGGCCAGAGACAAGGTCAAAGACAAGTCCCAGAAGAGAGGAGGAACGAAATTAAGTCCTTTGCCCCCCAGACTTTGCCCTGTCAACCCTGCGGTAAGAAAGACCAGCTCATCCAAATCAACTGGAGCAGTGCATACAAGGACGGCCTTTCGAGCTTTTCTCCTGGGAGGCTCCGCAAGCTGAAATACTGCCTCCATAACTCATCCTGCTCTCTGCTTCTCTCTGTTCCCCTGGGCTCAGCATGACGCAGTAGAATGTCAGAATATTTATAGCAGGTTATGCTGGTTTAAACTTAAAACTACCTAAACTAATGTTGCTAGCCCCCAAACAAAGGCATCCACAATGACAAGCTCACACAGCCACACACAACTCTCTCTCTCTCTCTCTCCCTCTCTCTCTCTCTCACTTTCACACTTGCTCTCCCTCTCCTCAATCTGCCCATGCAAAATGTTTTTAGAAAACTCTTGCTTTCCAGCACTGTCTTGATGAGTTTTGCCACCGAGAGCAAGGAGGAATCTTTAGGCATAAATCAAACCAGAGAAAGATGTACATTACAATGGTGTCCTTCATATTTTGATGACCATAACAACATCCGTTTTGGATGCTGTGTTTACATGCAATGGCTTCAGTAATCGAATTTGACCTGTTGGTGAGTGGAGCATGGAAGAACATTTTGCTGTTCTTCACCCGCGCTACCGCTGGCTGTAGGTGCAAGAGGAGTCTTATGTTTATATTTTGTAAACTTTTTTCACAGTTCAGTGCAAGAAAGGTTCTGTGTGCGCTTCAGCCATTGAGTTCCATGGAGACAGGTTTTTCGTGCACAGTCCCATGCTGTGAGCAGTGTGCGTCGTGCTGCGCTCAAAGTTTGAACCCCCCCAGTCACTGACCTTTCAACATGCAGCCGGTGGCATTACATTAGGCAGCTGCAGTACACCCATCATCTTTGTAGTCTTGTCACAATGTTTCCCAAATGGAGGAAAAGCTCATACTATATATTTCAAAACTTCCCGAAATGTACAACTCATTTAGAGAATTTCCACACAAAGAAGACTTACGCATGGCGAAATGTTACATGTTGCTCATGTTCTTCACTTGCCGTTCCTTGAGATGTGTTGAGCAGGTAGTTGCGTGGAAGTCGTTGCTGGAAGTAAATTCTTCATTGGTTTTCAGTAAGCCCCAAGCAGCGTGCTGGAGAGGCTACAACATTGCACTTTTCAATGCGAGTGCTAAAGCTTTGTGCTAAAGCTTTTAAGAACAAGTTCTCATGCTGACATGTGAACAAAGCTTTAGAATTGGTCGCAGGATTAGTACTGCTACCTTTATTTTGTTGCTGCTCAGCAGGTTTTGCATATTGGAAAGATTGGGAGAGGGGGATGACATGCGACACACTGGGTTGGATATGAACCCCTGTCCATCGAGATTCTTGACAAATTAATGGGCAGAGGAGCATGGAAGGGAGAGGGAAAGTTTGTTGTTTGAGCGAGGGGCGGGGGACACGTGACGGGAACCACACTGGGCTGACAACACTGGCAGAGACAAGTATTTGGACTCACAAGAGAAACACACAAGGAGTAAAGGACATTATTAGGTGCTAAAACAAGAACGATACGCCTGTCATATTTGGCTTTTCCAATAAAGCGAAGCCTGCATCGATTTAGCTGCGATTCCCTCCCACCTTTTAACCCTGTAAAACCAGCAATGCATGACTTACAATTTACCAAATTATAATGATTACTTCCAAATAATGTATTACAAGAAAACCCTCGGGCATTCTAAAAAAAACCTTTTCCACATGGGTGGTTAGCCTTTTCCTTTGGGTTTCCCAGTCCTTTTGTCCATATAAAGTCAGCACCACCCGACTCCTTCACACAGCAAATCATAGCCAGGTCCATCCTATAATGACAAGACCACTTCATTTTGCTAAATTAAATAAAATATGGTTTGTGGGCTTCGGAGCTTGCAAATTGAATTACTCCTTTGAACTTACAAATGTCTGGGGGCAAAACCACCTCCCTCAAATAATGACCTTTGTTTGTTTCCCATGGCGGACACAGATTCTCCCTCACCCATGGAGCTTTTGCCTGCTATTATGGGATGTTCTTTTTCTGTCAGCTGGAAACCTAAACAGACATTTAAATCTGATTTATGATTTTCCAATGCGGAGCACATCTCCTGTCTCAGAAATGATCTTTTAATCGTTCACTTCACAATCCCCAAAACAACATTTCGGGCTATTATTTACAAAATGCATCCAGTTAACATTAGTGTTGTGCATGTTTGTGGTTAAAGTAAAAAAAAAAACAGCTTTGTATTTGTGAATCCAAGTAATGAGAGAGACTATTGAGTGCAGATTCGGTCCTTAATGATTTGTGCATTGGCTCCAGAATTACTCATTGGATCAGTCTGTGTGAAATCTTGAGAACAGAGCTGAGTAATGTTGCCCTTTGACTTTTGGGCTTCTAATGCTTGTGTGTGTTTGGTTCAGGTCACAGATTTGAGGACAACCCCGGTGTGAGGCGCCACCTGGTGAAGAAGTCGTCGCGATGCCAGCTGTCCCGGACCAGCAACAGTTCCACACCGCTGTCCAGCCTGAAGAAGAAGAAGAGAGCATCAGATAAGAAAACTCATGAGGTGAGCAGCACACAAGCCACAGTAGTAAACACATTTGCCACAATAAAGCATTCACTGCTGTGAATGTGTGTCTCAAAAAAGATTCAAATTAACTCATTGAAAATGATGAACATGATGACTACATCTACATTTACACAAATCATTTTTTTTAAGTTGATCAATTATGTTTTTTATGCAGTTGTAAATATTCAATATTGGGTGAAGACGTCCCTTTTCAAGCAACATTTTCCACAATAATATTCCCTGCTATCATGCGAATTACAGTAACATTACTGTGATTGAACAGGCCTTTTTTTTTTTAAGAATAATTTCAGATTTCTTTTTAGACTTTTTAAACTTTTATGCTTTTCTCTGTTTTATGTATTCATAGTCACATCTGTGAGATTGGATTTCTCTGATCTATAGTCTTACAATCTTCAGCCATTTTTTCTGTAGTTAGGTAAGCAGCATTAATTCATCAAGCCTCTCCAAGTAGTAATCAGTATTGGGAGTGAGTGCTAAAGCTCTTGGAGTGGAGTGTCACCTCAAACACGTTCCTCTTCATTGACTTCAAGGTGAGTCACCAAAAAAAGACTAAAGAGCATGATTGCTACTTGCGTTTTCACTCCAGTTTGAACAGCAATAGTGTCACTAAACCTCAAAAAAGTGCCAGGGTCAGTTTATAGCTCTGAGAAAGCTTCATGGAAAATGATTTTAATGAAATATATCTGTTGAAATGTGACAAAAGTCCGCTCCAAACCACTCAGTTATCCTCTTAGCTGCATCCAAACCACTGAGTTATCCTTTCAGTTGGCCCCTATAAACATCTATGTAGACTGTGTCATTGAATTAGCTATCTTCGTCATTTGTGTATTTTTTTTCTATCAGTATAATGTCATGTTTTGGTAAAATATCCCTCCCATCCAAGATATGCCCTGCAAAACCTTTATGTTGGATGTGTTCTCTGTAGCAAAATCATATTCTTTGGGTAGATTATTATGGGTTCCAAGAATGTTCCTTGCCTCATCGGTACAAGTTACATACTGGTGAAGGTTGGAGTGAGGAGAGAAAAATGTGGGGGAAGTTGACAGTTTTTAATATGCTTGTAACTGTTCCCAGTTCCTAGAAACTTCATACGGTTTCTGAGAACTGGGAACATGCAGATAGAGATCATACTAATCATACAGCATCAACAATTTAACTTTGATGGATGCTTGTTTTTTCCAAACCACCCAAGACTACAGTTTGTTCACAAAACGTTTCAGCATATCCAAGGGGTAATCACTGACACTGGCCTTACCTTCACAACCACAGCATTTAAAACCATGTGTTATATTTGAGCACTAAAGGTGACTGATCCTCAGGTGTTTGTGGAGCTGAATGAGCTGATTGTGGAGAAGGACCATGAAATGCGATGGAAAGAGCGCGCTCGCTGGATCAAGTTTGAGGAGGATGTGGAGGAGGAGACGGACCGCTGGGGCAAACCTCACGTGGCGTCGCTCTCCTTCCGCAGCTTGCTGGAGCTTCGCCGCACCATCACACACGGTAAAAGGCCCTGGTTTGGTTTATTTATCAAAAATGAACAGATGCAGATTCAGATTAAATAAAATCCATAAGGGGCTTATAAAAACATCTCACTTCAAAAAGAAACACAAAAAATTCACGCCCTCAAGTCTTTATCATCTTTTGTTGGAAAAACCAGCCTGATGAAGATCCATTTTCAATCAAAATATTTTCTGTTAGTGTTTGTCAAAATCAACGGTGAAAAGACAGCTAATAATGTGTGGGTTTGAATGATTTTGTCTTGATTCACCTTCATGGAACAAACATTGAGTCTTACACAAAAAACAGAATTCTATTGTTTATTTTTGGCTAATATGGACAATCTTGAAATAGACAAAGATAGCCCACATTTTCTTCTTTAAAGAAACAGAATACAGGTTATCTTTGTTTATTTCAAGATTCACATTCAGCCAAGCACCTAGACTGGATGTACCTACTATGTATCTCTGCTTTTTGGAAAATCCAATCTCACCAACTTTTCTTTCCTGCCCTAGGTGCCATTCTGCTGGACCTGGAGCAAAACTCACTGCCTGGCATCGCCCATCTGGTGGTGGAGACCATGATCATCTCTGACCAGATCAGAGCCGAGGACCGGCCCAGTGTTCTCCGGGCTTTGCTCCTCAAACACAGGTCAGTCAGCATGGTAACACTCACTGACTTGATATACTCATCCTCTGGTTGGGGCATCGGGGTCAGCCAGCTAGTGTGGTATCCTTGGAACAGATAGGGGGTTAAGTATCTTGTTCAAGGATGTTTCTGAAGGTATGACCGCACAAGGATCCAATCCCGGCCCTCCTGCTGGAGGAGAACCTCATTAACCGCTAGGCCATTCTGCTGTGGTGGTTGTTGAAAGGCTTAACTGTTGGAAACTGAACAGGCAATTTCCAAAATGTGACATTCAACAACACTTGGCTCAGTGTTTGGTGTACTTCCCCATGGTGGATTAAATTGCAAATGTCAAGACTTCAACAGGGACTTGAAGCATGGACCATCAAATTAACCCCTCACATCCTGAGTTTCCTCTTAAATTTCCGAGACGCCACTTTTTTATAGCTGCACATTTCACATCAGATGGAAAAAATCTAGATGTCTCATACACATATCCCTGTAATTCAGTGTGACATATTTGGTATCTTTGGAAAGCTTGGGATCTTGACTAGAATTTAAAATGAAGTTCTGTGGGTTTGAATAATGCTTGGCCGTGAAACATGCGTTTGTAATGATGGTGTCGCCAGCGGGACCGAGAACTCAGAGGGAGCAAACTGTGCACTTTGATTTGAGAACAAACAGACTAACATGCTATTAATAAAAGCAATGACACAAGAGTTGAGTTGAAAGGAGATTGATTATTGAAGCATCAAGCTGTTGGAGTGTCTTTATGCCAAAGATTTACTTTCTGAACCACTGAGTGGACCAGCCAACAGGACCAGCAGTCCCTTTGCCCTATGATTTTTTGGTGCATTTTGGTTTCTGTACAGCTGAGCAGGTTGTGTCAAGCCGGCCTATTAGCCCGCTGCAGCTGAGGTCGATGGTGTGGTCGGAAATTATTGGGTGTGAAGCTGTCGATTCAGTGTAAGCCTAAGTGATGGTTATGGGACACAAGAACTTACTGTTGACCCCTCTGGAGGTGTCATGATCCGAATTCAAAGGAGCATCTGTGATAGGAATTGCCCACTTGATAACCTCATAGACATTCACACTTCCAGCCACCTGCCTTTCTAACATCCAAGTTTCTACACAGGCGCTCACATTAATTAGCTCACAGCATAGTTACATTAAATGTGTATTGGTAAATGTGTGATCAAATAAATACAAGCACGTGGATGTAATTATGTGACATGTTCTCACCTCACTCCCTCCAGCTCCCTCAAATCACCACCGCTTATTGATTGGCATTGGCATTGGCATGCCAACTAAACTGACCTAACACATCTGGCCAAAGGCACAGTGTGCTACCCGGGGTGCATGATAGATTTTTCACAGTTACATAATGAAAAAGCGAGCTAACTTAATGTCAGCTGTCAAACCGAATTACCGAATGGGATTTCCCAGGTTCGATCAGTAACTGTAATCTTCATGGACATTGCTGTTGTGTGGTGGCACTTCAGCGGTTTGGATAGATCATACCACATAATGGGACATAATTAACATTATTATTTATTATTATTTATGTTAAATGCTGTGGAAGTCCGTTGAGTGATACTCGTACAGAGTGACTTTTTGGCAAATAAGCTCTATCTCTCTCACACACACACACAAACCAACACACACAAAAACACACACGCAAACACATAATTAGACAGTCAGCCAACACTCTCAGCACCAGGCCCTCATGTGCTCATCCCGTCTTTCACAGTCTTTCCACATCATTTCCCAGCATGTCACTGGCTGCTTCCACAGGAAAAAAAACCTCTGTCATTATAGCCATCGGCGGTCGGAGATACGAGATTTACGACGTGGAGAGAAATACATCGAGGTGCTGTTAGAATTTAGCTCATGGCTTACTCAGTCCGCTTTAAAGATCCTCTGGACATGTCACAAGCACAATTCGCTTCAGTGTCACACCTCGTTCCTTTGTTTCGGGGTGCCGCCGGGTCCAACTTGGGCGCCGTCTTATTGGACCGTGCAGACCTAATGAGTGAGGTGATGTCACCGTTGGACCGAGCGGCGGTGTGATGAAGCGGTGTTGAGGGGCTTGGTCGCTGACGCACAGAATACTGCTGCTTCCCTTTAAGAGGCAGAGAAAAAACATGCACATGTGCACACAAGCACAGATAATAAGGCCACACAGCCTTGTCTCGTAGCGTTCTGTTGATGCTCTAATGTAAAATTAACAATAAAAAAGTTACGACGCAGATGTCGTCGTAATTACCATTTGATTAACTTTGCTATAAAACTGGAAAGATTTATTAAATCAGTCATTCATTTTACATACTCGCTGATTCCTATTCATAATTGCAGATTGCTGGAGCCTATCCCAGCATGCATTGGGCAGAAGGCAGGGAAACGCCCCGGACAGGTTGCCAGTCCATCACAGGGCGAACACACAGACAGACAAACACACTCACACTCGCACCTATGGGCAAGTTAGAGCCTCCAATTCACCTGACCTGAATGTCTTCCCACTGCAATTTTTACGTTGATTAGACGTTTAAAACACGTCTAAATGGCCCATAGCCGTCTAGGCTAAATTACGTTTAAATGGGGTTGAAAAGTGAAAGTTTATTAGATGTCTATACATAGACAAAATTATCCTAGGCTATATGAGAGCTACGCATAGACGCAATGTTGAAATGACTTCTTGCGCTCAGATAATTATCTTGTAGGCTAGTCTACAGGACTTCTCTGGTGCATATTTTTGGTATTTACAGATGTTTATTCATTGTAATAATGTATTTACTGCTTGGTCTAAAATAGGTCTATACATAGCCGTAATGATCCTGGGCTATATGAGAGCTAAAGCATAGACGCGACGTTGAAATCACGTCTTTTGCTCAGTGGGTTTGAACTGTGGGAGGAAACTGGAGAAAACACACGCAAACACGCAAACTGCACACAGAAAGGACCGGGGCAGGGAATCAAACCCAGGATCTTCTTGCTGTGAGGCGACAGTGCTAAGAAAGATTTAGCTAATGAATATTCTGAATCTATGGGCTGGGTTGCCACTGCATGCAGTGACACTATTAAATATTTTGAATGGACAGAAGGTAGATTGGGCCACGAATCGTGGCCGTGCACTTTTCCTGAATCCCAAATTGTCCCACAGCCACAACATGCCACTACTATAATTGGAGAGTGGTTTGTGTGTTTGTGTGTTTGTGTGTCCCACCATGGAGGAGAGGAGAGGAGAGGAGAGGAGGAGACAAGGACAGGAGAGGAGAGGAGAGGAGAGAGGAGAAGAGGAGAGGAGATGAGGAGAGGAGAGGGGAGGGGAGGAGACAAGGAGAGGAGAGAGGAGAGGAGAGGAGACAAGGAGAGGAGAGGAGGAGGTTATAAATTCTAGTCCTCTTAAAATAAGCGAAAACTGCACTATAAAAAAAAGCAGAATTATTTCTTTGTTTGCTTTCCTTGTTCAGGCTGGAGAGATGTCACATGGATACACAAGCTCCTGTTGAGCTACCGATAGTTAGGAGAAAAACGTATTTAGCATGTGTGGTTGTATCTATGAAGGAAAACAAAATAATGTTCTGACATTCCTTGGGAACATGTCTCAGAACCACCTTTCAGTCTTCCCACCTTGCCTTTACCTTGCTGGTTTGTGTTTTGAGCCGAATTTCTGCAATAAGAGAGTCCGATTATTTAAAGCTGAACTGAAGTCTGCGAGGCTGAATTCAAGACAATATCTCCTGGATGAACTGAGAATGACACCTGTAATTTTGCTGATACCAGCGATTTCAGCGTGATGGTAAGTTTCTAACCCCTTTCTCCCCTTTCTTTCATTTCTCCCAGCCACCCGAGTGACCTGAAACACCGTTTCCACCGCCACCACTCGTCCGCCAGTCTCCACGGCAGCTTCAACCACAACCACGTCCAGGACACCAACCTGCCGCTGGTGGCCGAGGAGCACGAGGAGCACCACGACGGCAAAGGGCCGGTATACGACCCCAAACAAGACGTGTTTGTGAGCCTGTTTGTGAGTTCGCTCGGCTATTTTTCTTTCGCACTTATCTGTCTCTTAGTTGTCCAGCTCTCTTTACTCCGCACGCTTCCAAACTATTTGCGTCAATTTCAGAGGTTGGCGATTTATCCAAGATATGCGATCCATCCGGTGATAGCCTGAGGGCGTAGTTTGAACAGTGCAGCTCAGTAAATATGACTTAACGAGGCCAAGTAACTGATTAAATACTTTTGACAGGAATCCACCAGGATAATTAAACTCAGCTATCTAAATGGATGGAGATAAAAGCAATGTTGAGCTGTCTTTTTCTAGTTTGTGGTTTGCATTAACTTCTGAGAATCACCAGTAAGCATAGATTTAGCCATGATTAGAGTAAATTCCTGATGTGAGGCCTGTGGCTCTTGCGTCGGTCTTTGAAACACTCCTTCATGAGGTCAGAAGTCGTGTAGGTAGTGCTTGAAGTCAGAGAAAGCAAGTCTCCCTCTACCACATGTGTCAGATTATGTTCTTAGTCAGCTTACAGGTGCTCCTAGTTAAAACTTCTTGATGCATTAACTGTGAAAAGTTAATGTTCCCCATGGCTTGAAATGTTGGCAAATTTAAAACAGCCCATTAAAAAAAAAATACAATTCAGGAACAAGTCATCCATCTTCGCAATTTTAGAATGAGCCGCACAGGGGCATAAGAATAATATCGCAGAATTCATACATACATGTAGGTTGCTATTTCCACTTTAAAGTTAATTTCACATTTATGGTCCCGTGCTGTATTATACTGTTAAATTATGCATGCCAAGACTATGTTGTCGCTAATCTTTGCGCTGTTCCCCCTCCAAGAAATCCCTCCACCCCCTGCCTCCGGAGAGCCATCCAGCTGCAGCCAGATCCATGAAACTCCTGGCCAAGATTCCCAAAGATGCTGAAGCCGTTATTGTGTTAGTTGGTAAGCACAGAACTGGCAAATAATGAGAGGATTGGTGGGATTAATTTGCTTTTTCTCTATCTCTCTTTTTTGATATTTTGAATTAATTCCAATCAGCAACCATAGCTAACCACTTTCCAAAGATTTTCACATATGGGAGCAGTAATTTATCCGTTATTGTTAGGGATTCTCTCTAGGATGATGGACATAAGGCCGTGTAATATTGAGTGTGATGTCATTTCCATCAATTGCCATTGTTCCACACCAATAGCCATCACAGCTTGATCTTAAAAGCTCTTGGTTTTAGGTTTCTTCAAATCTTAAGCATTCACATTTGGTTTTAAACCTTGGAAGTTCTGGTGTAAGACACAGAATTACACCGTTTTCACCTCTACATAGCATGGTACTTGCTAATAAAAGCTTGCTTCACATCTCATGTAAGGTGTAATAAACAGATGACGAATGCCCTGTTAGCCAAAGTACCGTCTAACAGATTCTGTTACCAAACATGTCACTCTAAACGTGGTGAAGTGCAAAATCGTGCCCCAGTGTAATTCACTAAACAATCTGCCGTCTGTTCTCCTCCACCCAAGGCTGTGTTGAGTTTCTGGAGCAGCCAGCCATGGCCTTCGTCCGGTTGAATGAGGCGGTGCTGCTGGAGTCGGTGCTGGAGGTTCCCGTCCCGGTGCGCTTCCTCTTCGTCCTGCTGGGGCCCAGTCAGTCCAACGTGGACTATCATGAGATCGGACGCTCCTTCTCCACTCTCATGTCTGACAAGGTAGCTGTGAGCTGGCTTGGATGAAGCGTTGCACATTTCAGTCATATCATATGATTGAAAGGTTTCATTCCAAAAAAACAATAGAAGAAAATTAACATTCATTCATTGCTCAATATTAACACAGAATAATTCATCACATCACCAGAAATAATACCATTTTGTACACAAATGTCCTAAGATAAGTAATGACTTACTGAGTTTATTGTTCATGTCATGTCATGTCAGCCATATGTTTCTAGGTGTCATTATTCAATGGCTTGATGGACATGTCATTGCATAATTAAATTTGTTAAAACAATTACTTTCCGGTAATTTTTGATGAAGTGAACCCTCTTTGATATATGGCTTTCTTCAGAATAATGAAACCTCAGAAGTAAAAGCTTTACAACTGAAGAATTCTCTTTTTTCTGAACACTGATAAGACATAATGGAAATTCACATTACCTCACACCAATATCAGATACTATAAATATACAATTACAGTTAGAAATATCCCATTGGCTTAAATGGACTTCCATGAGTACTGATATCTTTTTGCCCTAGAACTTCCATGAGGTGGCCTACTTTGCGGATGACAGACAGGACCTCCTGAATGGCATCAACGAGTTCCTGGACTGCAGCATCGTCATCCCGCCCTCGGATGTGGAGGGCAAGGACCTGCTGAAGACGGTGGCCGACTTCCAGAAGCAGATGCTGCGCAAGAGGAAGGAGAGGGAACTCAAGAGGCACCAGTCCTTCGCACCTGGACTGGAGCAGGACAATAAAGGTACTCAATGTAGTATTTTCAGGCCCAGATCCCCAACTCTTAGTCCAGGTTTGTAAGAAGTGTTTTGCATTCTGGAAGCCGAATATTTCTGGAAAATCATCTGCAGCCCAGTTTCCTTTTTGACAACATAGTTCATTTTATGATGGGGCTTAAAGGGGCGTCAAGTAATCTATGATTTTAATCAACCTCTGTTGGTGACCAAGAAATTTCAAAATTGACACATCTCTGGCTCAGCTTGCAGTGGCCTGTAATCAACACAAATAATGACTCACATTTTCACAAGTAAGCAAGTAAGCTAGCTAATTAGAACAGAGATCCAACAGAAACGTAATGTGTCATCAGAGGTGATTTATCACAACGTAAAAGTTTTTGTTCCACAACAGAATACAGGCCAGAAAGTTTTTAAATCCAGAAATCTCAGCACCTGGTGAAGTAATCGTTAAGTCATCGGTACTGATTAACAGCCTGTCAAACCCTCGAAGATATAGTATGCTCTTTTTGTGTTATGGGACAGTAAAAGCATCAGTTTTAGAAATTTGACAATACATTTCAAGATGTTTAGTTTCCATCACTTCACTAAACAAAAGACCCTTGCAACTAGAGATTTTTGGAATACAAGTTACACATTAAAAGACGTAGCATTACACTTTTGCTGCTTTTTTAGTAGTATATGATTCTAAAAGCATTCATCTCTACAAGTGTAATAAACATATGATGAATGCATTAAAAGTGCTATCTGGCTGTTTTATACCTTCCTGTTTTTAAACTCTATTTTTGACTTTTTGATTTTTATTTCATGGGTTAATTATCATTAATAGTAGTAGTAGTAGTAGTTTGATTAGTATTTTTAACCGACCCTGTAACAAACCCATAGAGGTGAGTCCAGAGGAGGAGGAGGAGGGGGACCAGGAGGTGGACCCCCTGAAGCGCTCGGGGATCCCCTTCGGAGGCCTGATCCACGACATCCGCCGCCGCTACCCGCGCTACGTCAGCGACATCAAGGACGCCCTGGACATGCAGTGCATCGCTGCCGTCATCTTCATCTATTTTGCCGCACTGTCGCCCACCATAACCTTCGGAGGCCTGCTGGGTAGGTTTGGTTTGGCTTTTATGGATGTGTGATGGATGGATGTGTGATTATTTTCTAAGTGAATGATACAAATACAGGCAAAACAGTGTTCTAAAAGTATTTTTGTATGTTTTTGTGGCTGTTTTGACACACAGGGGAGAAAACAGAAGGCATGATGGGAGTGTCTGAGCTTATCGTCTCCACTGCGACTCTTGGAGTTATATTCTCGCTGCTAGCTGGTCAGCCCCTTCTCATTATTGGCTTCTCAGGACCCTTACTGGTGTTTGAAGAAGCCTTCTACAAGGTGCCTGAACAGAATACAGAGAAATCCTAACAGTATACTTTACACAGCTGTCACACAAAACCTCATTAACTCCATTTTGATGATTTTCATGTTTTTATTTGATTTGAAGGTTTACCATAATCCTTTGAATTATCATCCTTTGATTATTTTATCGATAATAACATGTAACTGCTGGAATTTAGTTACTATCTCAGTCTATTATATTGCAAAAGAGTTACATGTTTCCCATTTGGCTCTCCATAAACACGTTATTATTTTGTCTTTGTGCCTTTATCTCAGTTCTGTCAAGCCCAGGGGTTTGAGTACCTCACCGGCCGGGTGTGGATTGGCTTTTGGCTCATCTTCATCGTCCTGGTGATTGTGGCAGCAGAGGGCAGCTTCCTAGTTCGCTACATCTCGCCCTTCACCCAGGAGATCTTTGCCTTCCTCATCTCCCTCATCTTCATCTATGAGACTTTCTCTAAGCTCATCAAGGTAGCTACTCCAGATAAAATACAGTACAATTAACTCTATCAATAGTTGAACAGTAAAACACTTTAGGATACCTGAAAGTATTTGGATAAATTACGTTGTTCAATAAATACTTTTTGGCACCCTGAAATGGCAGATCATGAACAATTATTACCATTAGTAGTAGTCGTAGTGGTAATAGTAATAGTAGTAGTAATAGTAGTTGTTGTAGTAGTATTGATGCTATTGATGCTATTTTGCACTGACGTTAATGATGTTGATGAAGTCAAACTGTTTGATTTAATCCTCCTTCCTTTCATCTGCAAAAAGTCACAATAGCCAACCATTTGAAGATAAACTGAGAGTCTCTTTTTACTTTCAGGTATTTCAGGAGCATCCACTGATGGCAAGCTACCCATCTGCCTCCTCCCACACAGTGACCCCACACTCCAGCAGCCACATGGACGCTGGTGGGCCCCCAGTTGACGACTCTGCCATCCTTAACCAGCCCAACACCGCTCTGCTGTCTCTGGTCCTCATGATGGGCACTTTCTTTGTGGCCTTCTTCCTCAGGAAGTTCAGGAACAGCCGATTCCTAGGTGGAAAGGTATTCTGCTCTACTGCACGTCCCAACAAACTTTTACTCACAGTGGATGCCAGGCTTCTCATGGGCATCAATTACAGGAAAGATCCACCGTAAAAACAGCTAAAAACAGCTATTGGCGAAGCACCTTGCATTTCTGGTTCCCTTTTGTGGTTTGGTTGTGTTTTTCTTATTCCTGCGGATTACTGGCCAAACGTAGATGGCATGAATTCATAAGATATTTCCAACAGCTACAATGGAGTTTGATAGCAAAAAATGTTTCAACAATGTAAAACATCAAGGGTAAACATCAGGTTTTGGTGTCAGTCTGGTATCAATTTCTCCACCAACAGCAGCCTCAAAAGACCAGAATGCAGTGCAGCCACTAAAAGTGTTGTGTTTTAAGTAAGGGGCTGCGAACATTAACACAGTGTTCAACTAGTTGGCTAGTTAGCTATATTTATATGCCCACACACCAACCTTTGATTGAAAGCAACAAGTTCACAACCCTTCTCTGGGGGTTGTCGAAAGGCATTCTGGGAGACGTAGAACTAGACGAGGCAGGTTGAGGGAAAGTGGGTACACCAGAAAAGTAAATTGCAGCACTTCATCACAGAAGAACTCCTGGAATGCAGTGAACACCACAGAATGATCATATCTAGGTATCCAAGCGTGGATTTTTCCTTTAAATTGAATTAGAGGGTGTCATGCTTCATAACTCTCAAAAGCTCAGCTGGTTGAGTGGAAAACGTGTAGGTTTTGATAGCAGAAATTCTTAGGTTCCTGGTTCATCTCTGGTTCGTGATGGGATGAGCTTTCTGACAGGTAATGACTCTTAGAAATGTATAGTTTTGTTAGTTTAGTGTTTTTTTTTTAAACTAAACCATTTGCCTGAGTTGTAATCAAACCTGGGCCAAGGTGAATTCTTACCACTAGACCACCAGAAAAACAGAGAAAAGGCTAATTGTATTTTCTTTGGAAAACATCTATTATTATGTTATTGTGCGGTTATGCTATACTTTGATCTGAGTGTTATGTTTTGTCTCTCAATCTCCCCCAGGCCAGAAGAATCATTGGTGACTTTGGCATCCCCATCTCAATCTTATTCTCAGTGTTGTTGGATTACTCCATTCCTGACACTTACACACAGGTAACCGCAGCAACAGTCCATTCATGCTAATAGGCACACACTCACACACATGTGCAAATACAACATGAATGCAAAATTGTCATTCTCTCACCTTATATTAGAACTGACTGCTACCTTTGAAGTAGAATTTTTTAGCAGTACTTTTTTAAGGAAATAAAATGTCAAGTAAAATACATCTCTGCACTGATACCACCATTCCTCCATGTCGCATATCAATATTTAAGCCCTGTCTTCCTGACTTGTAGAAACTCAACGTGCCTTCGGGCTTTTCGGTCACGTCTCCTGAGAAGAGAGGCTGGTTCATCAGTCCCTTTGGTGACAAGCACCCCTTTCCTCCCTGGATGATGGGGGCGTCTATTATACCCGCCCTCCTCGTCTTCATCCTCATCTTCATGGAAACCCAGATCACCTCGTACGTATGATTATCTGGTAATGCTCTGGGTGTGGAATGTGTGTGTGTGTGTGTATGTGTGTGGTAGAAGTAACAGTAGGAGCAGTTTATGCTATGAAAGTGTATGAGTTATTAGAATCTCTTACTAGGCTCATAACATGTTAGGCTTGTTTCAAATTAGACTGTGGTTGCAAAAATCGGATTCCTGCTTCATAAGTGCATCTTATGTTTCTCTTTTATATCTGAATCTTACAAACGTGCTATATTGGACCCTCCGCCTTTTCCCGATTTTTTTCCTGACATTTTCCCCCCCGTTCCTCCGACTCCCAGGCTGATAGTCAGTAAGAAGGAGCGCCGCCTGGTCAAAGGCTCGGGCTTCCACCTGGACCTGCTGCTCATCGTCACCCTGGGTGCCATCTGCCCGCTCTTCGGCCTGCCGTGGCTCACCGCCGCCACCGTGCGCTCCGTCACTCACGTCAATGCCCTCACCGTCATGAGCAAGGCCACGGCGCCCGGCGAGAAGCCCATGATCCAGGAGGTGAAGGAGCAGAGGGTGACCGGGCTGATCGTGGCGGTGCTAGTCGGTAAGGAGAAACGCAGGGAAAGACTGGCTGGGAGCGGAGATATAGTTCCACTCAATTAAAAGGGGAATTCCACTGAACTCGATTTCACGGATTTAGCATTTTCCCAAATCTCGAGAACTTGAAACTCACTTAAACCCTAAAAAATCTTGGGAAAGAGAAAGATGATGTCTACATTTCCAGAATAACAACTTCAAAGCCAGTTTTCGTTGGAATTCTCCTTCAAATTAGCATGAGAAATCTTCTTGTTTTATCCGTGAGCTTGACTCTGTGGAGTCAGATATGCAAAATTAATCATTGTATCATGGCCTAGCTGAATGCTCAATTCAGTTAACTGAAGGGTTGTGCATTACATTGTAAAAATGGCTTTAAGGTAGTTCCAGCATTCAAATTCTTAATCAAGTCCAATTTGATGCTTTTACTACATTTACTTCTTGTGGTATCGTTTTATTTTGATAGTCCGCTCTCAACAATGTATCAGTAGATTTCCAACAATGTATCAGCCGACTGTCAACAAGAATTGTTTCAACAAACTATCTGTAATTCAACAAACTATCTGTTGGAAGACAGTTTAGTCACATAAAAGACATTGGTTAGGGTTAGGCACATGAAGAACTTGCTAAATGTTAGAGTTAAGGTTAGGATCGGAGTTAAGGTTAGGGCTACATTTAAATTTAGGCACATATAAAAGTTGTTTAAAATTAGGGTAAAACTGACTCATGAAACAATTCAATATATAGGAATGTGTTTCTAGACTAGGCGATAGTCAACACATACTGTTGACACATCTGTTGATTAACACTTGAGATTCCCCTTAAAGTCTACTAGTGGTTGGTTAAGGACACGTTACTTGTCTGTTGAGATAAATCTTGTTGACAGTCAACATTGGACTATGGAAATTAAGTATTACCATGCGTTCTCATTGTCCTCTCTGAAGAAAATGCAACCTCTGACATCGAAACATTGTTCTCATCAGCCGGCCAGTGATACTATTTTGCCAGCAAAATATCTTGTTTATATTAAGTGTCAGCAAAGTAGTTTTAAGTATAGTTTGATTCAGTTTGGGCCTGCCAAAGTTTTTTGCTCAATATTAGACAGCCAAGTAATTCTTGAGCTGTTATGAACCACATGTTCAGCTCTGCTTTGGTTGAAATGCTATTTCGGCTTGGAATAAGCTATTTTGGCATTTCAACCAAAGCAGAGCTGAACAGTCAAGATTTTCTTTTTTAAATATTTGGTATGTGAGTTTGATAAAAGGGTGTTTGTTGAAAGACTGATACTTATCACAGTGGCAAATCCTCGTGCACGTGTGTGATGTGTCAAGAATGATTTGGGATTTCCCCCCCCCCCCCCCATTTAACCTTTCACCTTTGACCCCTGCCCTCCCAGGCATGTCCATCGTGATGACAGACGTGCTGCGCCTCATCCCGCTGGCCGTGCTCTTTGGCATCTTCCTCTACATGGGCGTCACCTCTCTGACCGGCATCCAGCTGTACGAGCGCATCACGCTCATGGTCACACCCGCCAAGCACCACCCCGACCACATCTACGTCACCAAGGTAACGAGTCAAACAGTGATGCAGTGAGAGGGAAAAGGAGTTATGTCTGCTGTTGATGGAGTCATTTCCATCTTTTTTTTTAATCATAATTTTGACCCTAGCTCAAAAGAATTTTACGTATTTTGATTTAAGATGTTAAGTTTCTCACAGGTTTCTCACTGTTGATGGAGTCATTTCCACAGTTTTTTTGGGGGTTTTTTTCATAATTTTTACCAAAATGGATTGAAATGACTTCTCACAAGGATCAAAAGAATTGTATATATTTTGATTTAAGATATTAAGTTTCTCACAAGTTTCTCACTGTTGATTTCCACCGTTTTTTTTCAGCATTTTTATGCTGAAATGGATTATATGGATTTAATGGATTCTCAAAAGGCTCAAAAGAATTTTACTTTTATTTTTTCATTTAAGATATTCAGTTTCTCACATAAAATACAGTTTACAGAAACTTCAATCTTTCTTGCACACTGTCAACAAATCATTAGATGTAGCCACTTCCACTAGATGGAGCCCAAAACATGCAAATATTCTTCTTTCTAGGCAGGGGGAACAACTTTGCATTACGTGTGTCTAATGAGTTTTTACATGCTTTGTGTGTGTGTGTGTGTGTGTGTGTGTGTGTGTGTGTGTGCTGTGTGTGCGCTCCCTTTGGTTTTCCACTCTTCAACCCCCACACGTGTCTTCCCGCCTGCAGGTGAAGACATGGCGTATGAACATGTTCACCATCATCCAGCTGCTGTGCATCGTGGCTCTGTGGGTAGTGAAGTCTACTGTGGCCTCGCTGGCGTTCCCCTTCATCCTCATCATGACCGTGCCGCTGCGCCGCCTCATCCTCTCCAGGATTTTCGAGGAACGTGAGCTCCAGGCGGTAGGTTGGGCAGCAGGGACATTCCAGAAATTCTTGAAATCCTGCCACAATCATCTGATCCCACACAGCCTCAGGATACATATTTTACAGCAAATTAAACACTGGATGGATATTGACATGTTTTTTTGTTCCCTGTACAATACTAACATCTGTAAAAAAGAAAAAAAAGAACGTAATATGAATGCATTTCACCTCTGATGAGATGATTCCCTCCTCTGTGATCATGGAAAGCTTTCTCATCCAAATATTTAGAAATGACATGCAAATATTTTTTTTGCTATGTGGCGTAACCAGAAAAGATTCACACCGCTTGTTACTGCTGGGCCTTATGACACCCTACCTCACGTTCCACATGTCACAGCCATCTCTCCGCTATCTTCCTTCTCTTTTTGCACCAGATCATGTAGAAACCTTCTCACTAGGGCTGGGCAATATATTGAATAACATCAATATTGTGATATGAGACTAGATATCGTCTGGGATTTTGGTTACTTCTTCCTGGTCTTAAAGGTGTTACAGTAAAGTGATACAATTTTCTGAACTTATTAGCCTGTTCTGGCTGAGTAAAATGAACAATGATTGGCTTTACCTGCTCATCATATCCACAATACTTATTACTGATTACACATTACTAATTACTAATGATCATTACTAATTCTTATCTTATGAAAGCACGAATAGTCCCCAAAATATTGTCACATCATTGCTATTGAGGTATCCGGTCTAAAATATTGTGATATTTGATTTTGTCAGTATCGCCCCGGCCCTACTTCTTACCCTCTTTTATTCTTTACCTAGCAATTCTCTATCAAACATAGTCATTCTAGGCACACAGGAATATTTGTTACCTGTGTTGCCTGCATTTGACCCTTAAAAAATGTAAACAACAGGAACTGAAAAAAAAAAACCCTCCAGAACCTGAAAATGAACAAAGATGATTTTAAGATGTTTTCTGTATTCACAGCTGGATTGCGACGAGGACTCCCCCAACTTTGACGAAGACGGTCGAGACGAGTACAACGAGATTCACATGCTCGTCTAAACATTGGACGTAGAGCCAATAAGACTTTCTCCATCCTCCAGCGCTAACCGGTCAGAGCGAGAGCCTCTTCGGGAAATCCTAAGTGTGTGAAAAAGTGAGAGGAGCTAACAAAATCGTCTATGTCAAATATAAAAAGAAAACGATACCTGGATAATCAGTCCTCACCTTTCTCCAAATCCTTAAAAGGAGCAAACCTAATGTTATGTCTCTGTGGTTGTTGTGTTAACCTCCCTGAAGATGCTATTCTGTCAGAGGCCAGCAGATAGCTCCTAGCACCGGACCTGAAGTGTGCGGCATGGACAGAGAACGTCTAGTGAAAAAAAAACCCAGAGCTCACATGAACACTTTATCCAACTTTTTGTCCTCTTTCCCTTTAAACTTTCTACAGGCTCTGGGCATAAGTGCAATGATGATGATGGTGACCTCTAGTACTGCAGTAGGTTGGTTGAGTTTGATATGTTTGGGGTGACTGCAAGTAGGAACTGGGGTTAGGGTCAATTCATTTTCAATTCAGTCAATTCAGGGAGTGGGTTTTCATCAAAATTCATACAATAGAAAACGTGGGAGACCGTATAATGCACAAAACAAGTAGTTTATTTGCTGTAAATAGTGCTATTTTGCTTGTTAGCTTTGTTAGCACGATTTATAGAAAATAAACTACTTGTTTTGTGCATTATACGGTTTCCCAACTTTTCTATTTTATGTTCCCTGACCCATTGGGAACCGATTCCTTTTCCTCAAAATTCAAAATCTTTGGTCATTAAAACTTCTCAGATCGTACGTCTCTATATCCAACCTATAGAGAAACGATTAAGACTGAACTTTCACGTCATGTTTATGTGAATTACAGTTTCGATGTTTTATAAACTTAAGTGAATTGACCCTAAACCTGATGGGAAGTCTAGTGGTGCCTGGTAGCCAAACCCAAATGAAGTCCACTGCCTATGTAGATTAGCTGCCTTGTTCCTTTATACTACTGCCATTGCCTATAGGTTGCAATGATGTGCAAGCAAGGAGTTAAGTAGTCCTCTTGCTCTCTGTACAGACTCTTTAGTAATGAGCACTTTGACTGGGCAGAAGCTGCCAACCTGGCTTGCTGGCAGAAAGCCTCCACTCTAAATGTAGTCTCCCCTTGAAGCCAAAACTCAGCGGAGACTGCGCAAGCTTCTTCAAGGGGTGCTACTCTACTTTGTTAGGTGTTTTATGCCCGACATACTAGTCCACTGACCCCATTGTTGTGACCGTGGATATACAAGTAAATTAGCCTAAATGGTCTCAACCTTATTTTTCTACTTTGTTTTATCTATTTATTTTATGGACTTAATTGCACCATGTCTGATTCTCAGTGATTTTTAGACACCAAATAGCTTTTGTGAAAGAAAGCGCGGCTAAAACAACTTAGTATAGAATGAAAAAAGGTCTTTATGTAGGCTTCAATACACTAAATAGAAAATCTGTCACTTTTCATACATGCTTTCATCTTCTGTGCAGGCTCTCCGTAGCGTCGCACATTTTTCACAGATGTCATGAATTAGATTTTTAACACGCTTCACTGGAAAAGCATAGAAACTAAGCAAACACATAAGCACTGAAAATGTTCCCATAGAACCACGGGGAACGGTTGAGTGTTGGCGAGATTTATGAATGATGCATTGTACATTAAGTCTGTGCGCTTGGAATTATAATGTACCATCTGTGTTCAGAGTCATTCTGAGATAATGAGAGCTTTAGTTTTCACCTCCCATATTGCGAACCCAGTATAGCCATTTTAATTAGGTTTTTTTCACACTTGAACATTTTCAGAAACCTAACTTCAGCCACATGGAAAAGACCTGTTGTTAGAGCTACAATATAGGAATAACTCATAATGGCCAAAATTTCAGATGGAACCTTTTTATTTTAAAGTCACAATTTGTTTCCAGATTTGTGTGAACGCTCCTGGGACGCTCCTAGTTAGGTGGTTAGGTGCAAAACAAGCCGATGAGATTTCACCATGGCCAGTATGTTGGACATTCCCAACACTCACTCATAGTTAATTTTGCGAATGTCAGATTTAAGTTTGAAGTGGAACATTCTCCTGAAGTTTCTGGGCTGTTCTGTAATGGTCAGCTTTCTCATACATGATGATAATGAAGTTTCAAATGGCGGTGGGCAAATTCTGTTCCTCCGACTGCCTTTCTGCAGTGCAAACAGGCCTACTGAGCTCTCACTGTCCATATGTAAGGGGCGTTAGGAGCGATGTCAAAGGAAGCCAAGCAGAAAGGTAGATTAACCTTTTAAAAATAACAATGCTAATCGCGAAGTGGAACTACCACATACTTTTGATTACCTAGAAAGGTGCTGTAGGCGAGAGATCAACTAGTTCCAAATGGAAGAAATTTATTGACATTACAATAAATGTGAAATTGGCAATGGAGATAGTGTGCGGAAGCCTTCTTCCTTCTGAAATTTGCTTTTTTTTTTTTCTTCCCCGTTTTGCCATTCTTTCCGGTTGATAAGAGTTTGATAAGAATATAAGATAAGAAAGTTGATAAGAAAAAACACAATTTTTTTGTTTGTTTATTTTTATTTGTGCGTGTGTGTGTATGTGCGGGTGTGTGGGCGTGTGTGTGTGTTGGAACATATACCATAAAGCTGCAAGTCTATCTGCAATGAGCCTCACAAAGCAGACACTGTAACACTGAGTCACTGTAAAACAAGTCCGAGGTTTACAACAGCTAATGAATAACACTGTCAAAAACTGTGTCTGCTGTAATGCACCAACCTTTTTTCAAGATACAACGTTTGAATTAATTCATGTTAGAATCAGCGAGGAGACAATTGTGTGTCAGCTGAAGAGGTTTTTGTGCATAGAAAAAACTACAGTGAGTGCTCATTGGGCGTATACAGTAACTAAATAGAACCAAAATTTATCATGTCTTATTCTATTGCATTCACCAGATGAATCTATTGCAGACATACAATCAACTGATATATAGAGAAAAAGAAACTCCAAAGTGCTTAAAGGTGAAGCACAGGTTGTGAAGTTAAAAATGATAAAAGTACAAAAGTAACAGCCCATACATACAGGCCTAATGTTTGTATGTTTTTGTATGTATAACCCAGGAATTACAGTATGTCTCATTTCAGATAACCATGTCCTACATTATGAGACATGCAAGACTTCTGTCTCAGGGGAAACTGACCTTTGATCTGTAAATATTGCTCCCCCAACCTTTAGTTTGCTGTCTCTTCTGTGTACATAAAGCGGCCATGGGAATCCAACACTTGCCCTTACAGGAAGCAGCGTAAAAAAATATGTGGCCTACAATCCAGGCTCACATCCCGTACTGTGGAGAGAAGGAGGTCAAGTGATAAGACTGAATTTGTTTATTTAAAGCGAGAGAGAGAGAAAAAGGACAAACTGTACTTCTGGTTCTCTAAATCAAATCCAGAGAAGTGACAAGTATTTGGGGTTTTGGGAATTTGTCCTTTTTTTTTTTCATTGTGTGTGCGCAGCCATACTATAGGGCGACACGTGTCATTTGCATATTCAAATTACACTCTGATATAAAGCATACACCTGATTCTGCTATTACAAAGGTAGTGTGTCACTGTTATGTGCTTTACATCAGCATTGTATTGGTGGTGGTACGCCTTCATCAGGGCTTTTGCCGAAACGTGTTGATTTTTACTGCATCGATAAAAGTTTTTTTTGAAGATCATCCATCTGCTTCCAAGGAGTAGCTAAATGTTTGTTTTTCTTTCCTTTCTAGTTACTTCCGAAGTTGCGACACTTGCGACATTTTTTTTCTTGTATTGCAGTTTCCTTTGAAATGGAACTCGCTGTTAATGGAGGCGATAGAATGACCTTGTCTTGTAAACCTAGTCAGGATATTTCTGGGTTTTACAGAAGGATTGGAATGACAAACTTTTGGGTGAAGACATTAATAATCTTTCCCCTGGCCCCACCGCGTTCACGACACTATTGAATGTAAACGGTTGGCAGTCTGTGTTTTCAGGTCTTGTTATGTCTTTAGCTGCAGAGTTCGCTTTGCAGCTGCTGTAGGCTGATGATAATTTGGTACCTGAACTTCTGACATGAGCCAATTCAATTTTGGGCCACAATAGTTGTATATATTTATGAGTGGTTGGCTTCTGCAATAGGTGTCCATGTGCATCGACTCGCTCTATGTATAACAGAGTTTTACAGGCAGGTTGAGCTGACCCGCAGTGGTGAAAGCAGGAAAGACACAATCAAAGGGTCAAAGGTCTTTGTTGTCTGAGAATACAAGTGTGCGAGAGCGTGTTGAAGCCCAACAGAGCCACGTGCGCTTGTTATGACAAGGATTGGTGTGGGAGTGTGTGTGTGGAGAGCTGCGTAGGCCCGAGTCAAGGGAGAGCCGGCAAAACATCCTTTCAGTATTTAAAAGAAAGAAAAAAAAACAAAAAAAACTGGAAGTGCGGTTATTATTTAAGATAATAAAAAGGTATAGTGCAGCCACTCTGTCTGTCCTGTCTGGGCGCTAGACGTTGGAACACGCAAGATGAAAAGAAAAATAGTTTTTTTGAACCTTGAAACGCTCTCCCATGTCAACGGTCTGAGTTCGTTTCGTCGCCTAATACCACCATGCTAGTGGGGCAGACCACCCACCCAAATCTACGACTTGGCTCTGTTATTTTTGAACCTCTTTTACCTCGACATTACTGCTTTGAGTAAAGGCGTCTGGGGATCTTGGATGTCTAGGATATGGAACAGTGTATTATGTTCGATTATAAAACCGTAAATCAGATAGGTATGCAACTAGATCACTTATTATAACCCCGTCCCAGGTTTATTTATCCACTATACCAAGTTTGCTACTGCAGCACTGATATTCTCGACAGGCAAAAGCAGCAAAATCGTAGTGGATAGTAACTTTTTGGATACTATAGGAATGCCATTAATTTCTCTTTAACTGTACTACATACCAAAGGTTCAGTTCCTTTCATTTTGCTCTTCATGGCCACATCTTGTTAGTGATCTCCCTTGTTGTAAATGAAATACTGTCTAGTGGGATGTTGGATTTTTTTGTGACAGATTCGTGATGCCATCTGTACAGTCCACTTTTCATTCAATAACACTATCTCTCTAAACACAAAAAAAGGTTTGGGAATGATATTTTTCACAGGAACACCTAGTATTTCCACATGCGTACTACTCAAATCTCAGTTCAAATCCAAGGTTTCCATAAATCTTCCTTATTTATCTCAAAGCACTGTTAAGCTGTTTTGATGATACACACACAACAGGTCTTCATGAGGTCTGAAAACAACAAGTCCTTTTATGTATATTATTTTGATGATAAATTCTGAGATAATTTAGCATTAGCAATACAGACTGATACTTCGGCCATGTGGATAGTTGAATAGCAGGTCCATCCTGCTATTGCTGTAAAGAGGTTTTCAAAGAACTGTAAAACAAATTGTTATTTTTTTTGTCTGAAATAAATATTTATTATGTGTTTCAAATACATACAGAATGGTCTTTTTTTCAGTCAGAATACAAACAATCACAGTATACAATGTAGATTATTCATGTTTTGTCTCAGGTAAACGGTCGGCATAAAGTTGGTGCAGGAGAATTAAATATATACAGTAGATCATTTTTATGGTTTGTTTTAGTCTGCACACTGTAGGTGCCAGATGGGTGGGGTTTGCCATATAGGACAAAATAACAATGGGTGGCAGAAAGTATTTAACAGTTACATATTAAGTGTACTTTTCTATGACTGGAGTGTCCTGATGCTGGAAACCCCACCCACCTGGTGCACTAAGCAGGTTAAAACACAAATGAAAAACATTATTTACATCTTAGCCAAGCTCACTATAAGACTGGATGACATTTTTGATACGTGCTAATTTACAGAACCTCATGTCACATACATCCATTTTAAGAAAATTTAGAGAAGAAAGAAAATTATGGAGGAAACTAGGGTTAGAGACCTACATGTTGATTTGTTGATACTGGCCTTTGATTAAATATCAGATATTAGCCATGACATGACATGACATGACATCCACCTCTGATGTCATGGACACAGTTCCTCCCTCTACATAAAAACAGTAATAAAACCTGCAATCCACATTTTATTACCTCCGCCAAGAAGGTTATGAAAGATTTAAAGATACTGAATATTGGCACAAAACATCAGCTATCGACAGTTAAAATACAGAAACACCAGTATCGGACTTCAGCGAGCCATATTTGTCGAAGCCTACTGGAAACACCTCTTCAATGTATTTTATTAATTTAAAGTCTTCAATCTGTGTGTGTGTGTTTGTATGCGTGTTTCTTCAGTAATGATCTCAGCACGTCAGAGTCCCAGAGTGCTGGGCATCTCTGTGTCCCAGGTGGTGAGGTGAACACACAGCAGGGGCAGGAAGAGCGTGGCGATGATGCCGGGTACGATGAGCATGATGAGCGAGGTGAGCGGCGGGTCTCGGATCTGGTCGTTGCAGCGCGAGAAGTAAGTGTGATGGATGTCCAGGAAGATCTCGTCCACCAGAAAGCCCCGGCCTTTACACCACGACCGGTTGGCCCAGTGATCCACGCAATACTTCAACGTGTTATAGACGCTGGGGAGGATGAGAGCAAGGCAGAGGACAAAGACCAGTGGACAAAGGTTCCAGCGGTCCCGAGTAGTTCGTACAGTAAAGTTTGTACAGGATTCATGGATTGAGAATCAGATCTCCATATGGCAGCGAGAGGTAACTGGCTGAAAAATTTGAACTTCAACAGTAAAATGCACACAAAACTACTCATGTTTACCAACCTGGCTGGTCTGTTTTGCTTTATACCAAAAGAAACCAAAGAGAAGAGAGAAAAAGATCTACCATGGAGAGTCCAGCTTTCTCTGGACAGAGCGCTCACTCACTGCTGTTTGGATTTCGCTCTTAAGTTTCGATTTGTCTCTTCCCATGGGCGGAGAAGTGTCCATACCTGAATTCAATTTGAGCATATAGGGCAAATCTACAGGTAAATTAGAGGGAATGAGACACTCTTCTTCTTGCAGCCCCATTTGATGATTTAGGCTGATAAGACAGGTGTATTTTTACATGGAAATCTTGCCTAGTGCAGCTTTAAAGCAATATTTATCTTTTACAGAACATAAAGTATTCACACCATCGTAGGAATTCGGGAGCTGCCCTAGGGACCCGCTGTCACCGCCAATATTCAGGCTTTATTTCCCTCTTCTTCTTTTTTTAAACTCTTATTTGACCCATAAAGTTGACTGAGGCCACATTCTTATTTATGGCAGCGGCCTTGGAGAGCAGGCTAGTCACAACTGGGACCGACCCAGCACAGATTTTCCAGCTGGTCTGGGGATTCGAGCTGGTGACCTCCAAAACAAATTCTACCAGGGGGAAATACTGCTTTTACCATCTCCTTTCCCCATCCTTCTTTTTTTGTCGCAGAAGAAAAAAAATACTTAAGGATGATGGACTGCCCAGTCGCCTTCATAAAAAAGCCTAATAAATGTCGTGCGCACAAGCAGTGAGCTAGAGTTAAGTGAAGCAATCTCTCATATGTCAGGGTGTAACCTGCGCTCCTTGTGATGATGGACACTCCACCCTAACACACCATTCGAGCTCTATGGGATCTCAGCCCCGAAACGTGTCAACAGTAATATATGGATTATTACAGCCATAATTAAAGAGGCACTCCACTGTAGGTAGCACAGCAAGAGCTAAAGCCTGCACAAACAACTGCTGTCTGGAAATATGAGCCCAGGAACAGCGTAGTACCTTTTCATTAAACGATGACTAATTAGCCGAAATCTTGACTAACGCCAAATGTAGCCAGGAGACAGGAAAGCATCTGACTTTCCCATGACTAAAGGTCGTATATCTTTGCTGAAAAGGCCATAAAAAAAAAGTGCGTAATGTGCCACTACATTCAGCCTTCCCCTGTGTTTTCACTCATCGGTCTCTGCAATGTCATGATGAGCTCAGGGACGCCTTCCCGCCGCAGCTGTGAGCCAATTAAGGCTCAGACAGCAGTGGTTAACACACACTCCTGGGTGCAGCGGGACATACACAGGTGGGGCAGGCAACACCCATGCTTTTTTTTTTTTAATTAAAACACACACACACACACACAGACAAACACACCGCTTATCATTCAACAGCTGTAAATTCTGTGATTTACATTGTCATGTCTTCAGTCCCAATAGCGTGTTTTACTTTTTCAGATGTGGTTATTTCTGTTTTGGAGCAAAACCCTTCATATGCAAGATGTTGACAAATACCAAAATAAAGCAGCAAAGATTCACCGTTTAGCGACGGGCCAGGGGCACCTGACCTGATAGCCACTTGTCTCCATGCTCCTGTTGAAGTCTGGCAGGCAGAGGCCATGAACATTGCTATCAAACATGTGCTGGTCACATGACGGAACAACAAGTCCCTCACCCAGGCCTGGAGAAAACAGGGAATGTGCGTAAGAAAGAATAACAACCTTGACCAAATTCTTCTCCTTTCACCCAAGATATTATAACCTCTAAAAAAACCCAGCAACTAATATCGCTATAAATCATAGACATGGGCATGGTGGCTTAGTGTCTGTTAGCTGCTTTTGCCCATAAACAAATTAATCCTTGAATAAATCAGAGAGCAACTGCCTCACAACTCGCTTCCATTAAGGAGTGTTTCCCATTTTTGTGGTTATTACATCACAGAAAAGGACATAATGTTGTGCTGCAGCACTCTGTAATTTAGAAGAGAATGGCTGAACTCTCCGCAGCCCGTTCCAGACACCATCCTGATCCAGCTTTTTTTTTCATGAATATTTCTACTCTTGTACTACAGCTTGGAAACGACTACAAATTGGAGCAGAGTTTTTAGGCAAGCTGTGCCACTATTGAATTTATTGCACACAGATCACTATTTGGTCCACTGGCTTGTTGTGTAACATATTCCATTACCTGCCACTTCAACTTTGACAAAGATCTATATCCTGAGTACATACTAAATAAATTATGTTACTGATATTATAAAGTTTTTGGACATTGGATATTTTACCCAATATCTTTGTAATCATTTTAATTATTAAGCTGGAATTACTAATAGTGAGCAAAAACATGTGTATAGCCTATAGCTCATGTGAACGTATTTGACGTCATTACATTTAAGATGTTGTTTTCTGCTTTAGCTTGCCCCGCCTGACAAACATCTCATTTAAAATTTCAAACCCACACAATGATGATATCCTCTGTTTTTGAGATGTAATGACTGAGCTGGTGCCAGTGAGCAAAGTACCTGTCTAAGTCCAGTTTCTTACTTACCTGTCCAGATCAAGATAAGTGCCAGCAAGTATGCAGCCATGGCGACTTGCTTCTCCATCTATTAGAAATAAAGTCAGGGCCTTAATTAGTCCATGGTCAGTGCACAGTGATTAAAGTGACAGGCAAATCCTGCATTTAGACTGTCACACTCTTTGTAAGGGTCTGACATGTTAGATTCATAACAGTGTCCATTCATGAATGTGTCTTATCACAGTTGTGGACAAATGAAGTGTAAGGATTTTTGACACAAGGTTCCTTTATCGCTTTTATTACCTCAAAATTCATTCCTCAATCTGTTATTTGATATTTTTTCTTCTGCTCTTGAGCTGCAGCATATTAATTTGTTTACTAATGAATGCAAGAGTCATAAAGGACCAGCTATTAAAAACAGCAGGTGGCAAATTGCCATGGATTTTTCTCACTTTGCCATCAAAAATGTTTGAAATTGCACAGTGAAAAAGACTTCCCCCCCCATAGTGAATCAAACTGCTGTATCTAAACACAAGACGCAAGTTTTGATCAGTAAAGTTTGACGTTCACTTTTAATCAGCCAATGACAGATGAAAAGTACAAAATAACTTCAAACAGTATAAAAAATAGCTTTATTTTCCTCTTATGTGAATCAAGTGTGAATCAACTCTCTCAGCCAGCATGTACAGTAGTAGCTAGCTTCAATGTCTAAACAAACATCTGTGTACAAATTTATGAAACAAATCAGACAAGAGCCTCTGTCAGCACCTACATCAACTGGGTTCAGTTGAGTTGAATGTGCCATTAAACCAGTTGTCTTCTGTATATTAATTTTGTGTAGGTTGAATTGAGTTATTATAGGACATTTTTTGCATTTTCATCTTCTATAACCTCTCTTGCTATTGATTGAGTATTTACCCAACGCCACATGAGACATTTCTGAAATCCTCAAGATGTAATATAACCAAATTCTGTACATTGACCCACAACTGTTTGAAATAAACAAATGAAAATATTTTGATTAACCTTGAATAAGCTGGCTTATAGTAGTATGTTGTAGTAGTTATCTAACCCTCTGCAGACCAATTAAAATGTTCAGCTATCTTATGCTATCTTATGAAAACGTTAGTGTAATAACATACATGTATACAGTATGTCTATTATTGGCCTATGGCTTATTGTCGACTCGGGCAAAGTGAGAGAAAAAATATGTTTTTTCTGTGTCCTATAAAGTCTTGAACAATAGCAGCACTGGAACTGCCAGTCATTCAAACTGAAAGTAATTCCAGTCCTTTTGATGATCCACATAGTCGCATTGCACCTCAGACAGGCTTGATATTATCCCCAATACTTCCCAAAACAATAGTAATGCTACAATAATGCACAGCTTAGCAGTCAAAATGTGTTGCTGCCTTAATCAACATTTTACTTAATTTAGATTAGGAACCAAGCAGTGTTTGCCACTGTAATAAGTGCAACTCAGATCTAGCCACACATTTTGACTGGTGCTCAAGAAACAATAAGCTCTGTATAAGAGAGAGACTCAATGGCCATCTGCTTCCTGGACATTCCCACAGATTAATGAATTTATCTCATGGGAGGCAGTCACTGGAAACAGATGTTAGCAGGGAATGCAGTGAGAGGAAGCAGTGTGAGGTTTCCCTTATAAAGTACAAACATGTAATCTCTCTGCTGGTGCAACTATACAGTAAATGGTATGGAATGGTATGGAAGTGACTGTACAGGTACGCATGGAAAATTCACAGTTGGAAAGCTTGACTGAAGCATCAATCATTGAACGGAACAGATTTACCAAATATGGAAACAGGTATAAAATCTTAGACACACAGAGAAGCCAAAAGGAAATTCTCAGGCACATACCTTAATTTTTAAGTTGTTGTTTTAAATACATAAAAAAACTTGTAGAGTCCTGGTAAAAGCCTTGATTAGAACTTGCGGTGAAGAGATGCTTCAAACCGTGAGTTCACCAGCCAACTAACAGACGCACCAGAACAACTTGTCATGAGAAGCCCCTCTGGCGATCTGGTCCAGCTTCTTATCAGCACAACTTGGAGCTAATTGAGTTGCGCAACGCATCAGCAACGGACAGCCTGCTTCCTGTTCCAGGCTGAGCCTTGCTTTTCCCATGCTTCCCATGCTGCCCAACATCATGTTCCCCCACAACTCCCTGGAGATAGATAAATGTACCAAGAGGCCTCTAAGTGGTATCTCACAAATGTATTTTAAGTCAACGTTTTGTGTTTGGGAGTGAGAGAAAGGCATGGGAGAGCCAGGGAAAGAGGAATAACACTCACTATCACCTTAAAGTCACTATGTCACTGTGTCTCCCAAACAGACCCCCAACATTTTGGGTCTCTAATGTGAACTCTGAAGAAACATGCACACACACATTTTGACCCTCTGTTTATAGCTTTTATAGCAGCAGTACAAACAGTGATAACAGCATGACCCTCTCCTCTTGATGATTGCAATGTTTTGTTTCACTGCCTTTCACTAGCTATGTTTACATACATGGAGAATTCAGTTCTTAAAGCCCCTGTGTGTAGAATATTTACCTCAATATATCATTCAATCAAATTAATTTTGATAGCATAGTGTAATTTTGGCTGATCAAAAATTAGATCATCTATGTGAAAATTGGTTTATTCTATGTGTTGCATTCTATGTTTTTATGTGTGGGTATGATTTCCCACAAATTGTGCAGGATTGACCTTTAATAATCCAAAATTGGTATTGGTTTTTATTCTGTGGCCTGTAAAATGGCCTCAGAACTTCTGAAAACAAAATGTCAATCTTCATCATAAGTCCATTACAAATCAACAGGGCAAACACTTTGCTCACCTCCTGTGTCAACAAAACAAGTTAAGCTCAAAGTCTTGCGGGAAGAGAAATCTTCTGCCATTGAAAGAAGATCAATTTTTTTTTTTTCTATTTTATCTACTAAACAAGCCCATCAGGTGTCGACACATCATTAAAATGAACTAACCATCCAGCCTTAGAGCTGCTACAAGTTTTCATTTCTGTCTATGAAGACTACACAGGACAGAGGACTACTGGACTCACAGAGATCATTTTGGTGCCAATCCTCTTGTCACATATACGGTAAGACCAAACTTCCAAAAAGTTGGTGTAGTCCTTTAACCAGCTAATAGCTAGGTTACTTACTACAAAGGTACATAAAGCCACTTTTTCAGAAAAAGAAGGTGCAGGAGAGACTTTAGGCCGACGAGCGCTGTTCTCTCCCGTCCACTCTACTCTCTCTCTCCTAAGTAATTACATCACATTAATCTGCTCCTATAATCCTATAGATCTGCTGTTGACCCCTCTGCATCCCAGGGAGCACTGCAGACTGGAGTTTATAATGTGCCCGGGGTCAAACGTTTGTGAATTGGGATGCAGCGAACACCAGGTCATGCTCTCTCATCCAAGTCCATTAGAAAGTCAGAATGGTCTCCTGAGTGGAGAATGTTTCATAAAGGCTTGTTTTGTTGAGGTTCTACATCCAGAGATTTTTTAGGATTTATTTTCTTCACGACAGATGTGATCTTCTGATGGCTGTCGAAACAGCGAGATATCACATGGAATCAGATTTTTTCCCCTTATTTAGTCTAAGATTTTCAGATTTTCTGTTGCTGTGTAAATGTAGTCAACAAGATTATTCTCAAGTCTTGCCTTTTGCTGTTTGGTTAGGTAAATTGTTAGGCAATGATAGGGAGATATTTACAGAGTATGTAGATTGTGGTGTAGTGTGAAGTCCTAGTGTAAAAGGCAATTTTAAAAAATAAATACATGAAAACAAAGACTTTTGGCAAGATGAATTTAATACTCTCAACATACATATCATGCTAACAGATGACACTTTACTCAATGATTAGCAACAGTAAAGAACACGGGAATCAAGTTGAGCACTGACTGTAGTTCAGGTTACACAAAACCCTTCCTAATCTTGAATACTCTTTAGGAAATAACAAAACTGATCCTACATCAGCAACCACTCAGATTAAGTCAAATTTATTCATAAAGCACTTTTAACAAAAATAATTATTCACAAAGTGCTTTATAGGGAAACAAACAACATTAAAATACAGATAGAAACAAGAGAGAACAACCTGTTTGTACTAATCCCGCTATTTTATTGAAAGAATATAAAAGAGCCTTTTTTCTTAATCCTGTAATCTCACCAGTCTCCTGTACGCTGCTGGATATCAGAATCCTCCCAAATATCGGCCTCTTTTCACTCTTCTCCTTTGAATTAAACCCGTGACTGAAGCCTGGAAAATGTGACCACCTTTGTGCAGTATTCAGTTTGTCTTGACTAAATGACTCCTTGAAAGATGGATCTTTCAGGAGCCCAGTTAAAATATCTTTCAGCACTATACTGTCAGGTCTTTCCCCTTAAGTGTAAAATTAAACGTTTCAACATTGTTCAGCTATTGCCCATTCATCTGGAGTTGCTAGGCAACACGTACACATAATATAATCATAATGCATTTGCGAGCGGAGAAATGTTCAGGAGTGGTCATAAGAAAACATTTCCATTTCACTTAATTGAAGGCATAATACTGTAAGCAACAGAGCAAACAGAGTATACAGTAGATAGACATGGTTTGCTAAATGCTGTGCTTGTGAAAGGCAATGCATGTGTTGTTTGGACAGTTTCTCTCACTTAAAGTAATGGAAAATATTCCCTCAAGTAGGAACAAGAGTAGAAAGACGAGGCCATGTATAACCTCCACACTTGCCATATAGAAAAGAGGGGAAACAAGCCTCATTCCCTGCCTATAGGTCTGCAAAGTCATTCAAAGTGGATATTTTACATTCAGTCCTCAGTCTTCAGTTTCCCCACATTTTTCATTCAATACAAGTTTACCCAGCAAGCAGATAAACATCTTTATGGCTCTGATACAAACCAGTGGCATTTGTATTATCCTGCTGTGATTGTCAGATAGGTGAGGATTGCTATATTAGGACACTTCAGATGACAAGAGACGCTATTAGGGACATGAACACCCAGGAAGTACAGTAGACATCTGCCCCCTCCCACCAATCAGTCATCAGTAATAATATCTTAAACTGAATTCACATCTGCTGTTACATGCATCTTTGAAGTTGGAATTAAGCCTTTAAAGCTACGTCCTATAATTTTTCCATGATAGAATATCGCTTTATTATAGTGGAAGTACTGTGTTTGGGCTGAACAAGAGAAACTCCACCCACCCACGATGCCTAAAACAGCCTGGTTTGTCCCATTCCACCAGTGTTGGGGAAATCTTCCCAGTGCACAGGAGGTGATGCGTTTTTATCTGCTAGGTAAATAAAAAAGAGAACTACACCACAATCTGCTGTCCAACACTTCTATTATACTTTACTTATTCAGCAATGAATACAGCAACATCACTTGCATTTGCACATGCTCCCAGTACACAGGTACAGACATGGATGAATCTTAGACTTTCCAAAACATGAAAGGTTGCCTTGCTAATTTGACTTAATGACTTTATCCAGGTATATGGACAACAGCAACAGAGTTCTGCAGCAGGGATAATGCCTTGATGATGCACTCTTTACTCATAATTAGAATAACTTAATAATAACGTAATCGATTTATTCATGTTCTGTAACAGCAACTGCCTGTATTCCGCCAAACGAATGTAGACTCTGAAATATGATTCTGTCTGGACACAATAAATGTTCTGTGTATGTCGGTGTTGGGTCGATCCGGGTCAGTGCCCGGTTCAACTGACTCTTCAATGAACACAACGTCCAAACAAATTGGCTGTGTTTTTGGGGAGAAGTTAATTGCATCTTTTGAAATAATTGGACACACTGTCCACATGGGTGACTACACTCCACAATTAGCATTCATCTGGGTTGAGTAGGGTGATGGGGATTGGGAAGGCAACATGTCTGTGTGTGTGTCTGTGTATGTGTGTGCGTGCAAACCCACAAGCTTGTGCAGGCGTGTACAGTATGCCTGTGTGATGATGTGAGTTATACTTGTGCAGTTACTGTTTGTGTAGTTGTAGCCTTGATGCTAGAGAAGCAAGTTTGTAAATGAAAGTTTGCTGAATTCCTGGACTCCTACCAAAGACTGGGGGTGAATTACAAATTAGGATTTAGAAAATTGTTGTAACTCTATCCGCTATTAATGCTGATAATGGATTCTTGAGTAAGGCACTTCCTTATCTATGATTTCCATCAAGCAGTATAATTGCCAGGTGTCTGAGTTTTGAAAACCAGAAGTTTCAGCACCTGGTCAAATAATTGTTGAGTCATAATTGTTGAGTCAGTCAAAAAGCAAAGTTGCTCGGTCACACTGTTCTGGGTGAAATGAAGGTAAAATAAATGTAAGGGGTTCATTCCAAAATGCTATACAGTATATCCATTTTGAAAAAAGAAAATGATACTAAAGTTTGTTTGTTTAACTTTAATAGAAACCCATAATGTGTGGTACTTTCATGTCAGTAATCATTTTGTAAGATTCATTTCAGATGGTAGATATCTCATTTTGGAATGTAACACTGCAGTTTCATTTGTTTGTTCATCACTTTAAGATGGAAACTCGTCTCATGACAGGACTCCCACACATTCTTCAAAACCTGGACATGTAAAAGTTAGTTTCCAAGTCTTGCTTACAGGTCAGTCTCTCAAAAGACAAAGGAAAATAACATTCAGAAGCTTTTTTTTTCCTCCAGCAAACCGTTTTTACAGCGCAGAAACCTTATCCAAGTGGCAGCATCAGGCAGAGTGAGGAGAGATGGCCCTGACAGACATTACCTCATGCTCCCAGACCAGCTAACTGCATAGTGAGCTGTATTGACATCACACACACTGGGGCTGCACCTTAGGGCTGGAAACCCTGCGTTAGGGCATGTGTTGTGGGGTCGGTCAGAGAAGGTGGAAATGTGTTTCACGTGTTGCGGGCGAATAGTTTCCTCTTGGTGCACGGTCTCCGAAAAGGTGCAACATGCGCCTCCTCATATGACTGTGTGTGTTAGTCTATCATTACATCATTCATCATGACATAATCATTCATGCCCTTGTGTTCCTCATGAGGTAATATAATATAATCCTAAAGGTTTTCTGTGTCAGTTGATGGGGCAAGTTTACATGTGGGATGATTTCACTTGGAATACTGGGTATTTAAAGACATCCGCGATTGATGCGTCGCCTCACCTCTGTGCTTGTTTTGTTAACATTGTGTTGGAAAGAGCGGTGGGGTGAAGTAGGATAGGATACGATAGGATAGGATAGGATAGAATAGGATAGGATATACTTGTGCAACAGCGCCACCTCCAGGTGAGTGTACAACTAAGGGTGGGGGCAGAGGTTGGAGCTGCACTGGAGACGGATAAACTGATGGATAAACTGAAGTTAAGGCAACTAACCATCTAAAAAGAAAACATGATTTTTATAGGGATCAATAAAGTATCACATCATTCCACATTATTCATACTGTAAAATGTTTTTATTCACAAACTGCTCACTTAAGAGCAAATGCAAACCAAATTTGATCTTGATACCAAAATCACTTTGTTTTTCTGCAATCTGCTGTGATATTTCAAAAGGTGAAAGTGATTTCTCTCATTATCCAAGGTCTTGGAAAATGATCATACGATGGAAAGAAGGACAAAGCCAAAACACAATTTTTTGTAGTGACGCCGCGGTTGTAATTGACAACAAATGATCAACCGACAGAGCCATGTCATCGTCAACAACTATGAGTCAGCAAATACAAAGCAAACACAAAACAGATGAACTTAAAACATGAATATCAAAGTAAGAAAAACACTAAGAAAATCCCCAAAATGAGACCTTGGTTTATCACAACTGTCCTACGTCCATTCTGGATTGAGTCAACAGTCATTTCTTCGGGGCAGAGGGCCAACCGCACCGTAACCACTTGGGGTTTCCAGGTTCATTTGCTAACAGAGAACAATATCTTGACTGCAACCACTGTGCGAATAATTGGGCTGCACAGAGATGGAGAGCAATTTTGGCCCAGGGCCTCACCTTTAATTGAGTGCCAACCGACAGGAGGCAACAAGCGAAGGGGCCATGTCGCGGACACTCAGCACTCAGGGTAATATTCCCCAGGAAATGTCTGTTTTTCTGTAGTTTGCTTTGACTTGAAACATTCTTTCATAAGTGAGTGGCACGGCACAATGAATTCTAGCTGAGTCAGTTGTATTTTATGTTTGGGTAACTTTTCGGCTTGGTGCTGCAAAGTAAAAAAAAAAAAAAAAAAAAAAAAAGGAAAAAAAAATTGGGGTTAACATGGAAGGAGAGAACACTATAAACCCTTACAATCCACATTCACTCTCTCCCTGACTCTCTCTCTCTTTCTGACACATGCACATGCAAACATATACACACAAAAACACATTTATACACTCACACAATCTATTTGATAACCTTTGGTTAGAGCAGTGTTTCTCAACGTGGGGTCCGGGGACCACCACGGGTCCTTTAGGGGGTTCCAAGGGGTCCCCAGCAAATTGATGAATTGTTAAATTTAAGCGTTATTTCATTTACAATAACACAATTATAGAATGTAGAAGAATGACTATTTTGATCATATTTCCACTGTTATCTCTCTGCCTACAACACAGGATAGTAATTGAATTCTGTACAAAATCATATTTAACAATAAAAATATTCTCAGATTTGGGTCTGAGAGACAAAATCTCATCAAATGGAGGTCCGTGGCTCTAATGTGAACTAAATTAGGGGTCCTTGACATCACTGGATTACAGTAATAAGCTCAGCTGTTTTTGACAGCCAGTCAGCCAGTAACATGACAGTAGATAGGACCCTGTCAACAGCATCTGAGACTCACCTGTTTACCCACACACAGCCGACTGTCAGAGGATCCTCAGGTTCTCACTGTTATCTTCCACGGGTCATTTTGATCTCCACTGGTCACTAATAAACTAGCCCACTAGCCCACTAGAATGGTCATATACTTTACCTGCGTGGTGCTGTTTGCGTGTCTCGCTTTACCTGGCATCTTACTCGGGGATTTGGTCTTCCGATGCCCTAGTTGCGCCGCAGAGCGTTTAGCTGCTTGTCCCAAAGTCACGACAGTATGTGCAGAGATAGTGAGGGAGCCGGGCTGCGGCTGCTGTCCGGTGTGCGCCAGGCTGGAGGGGGAGCTGTGCGGGGTCTACACACCGAGGTGCTCCACCGGCCTGAGATGCTACCCCAGCACGGACGCTGAGTTACCGCTGCAGCAGCTCATCCAGGGGTTAGGACGCTGCGCGCAAAAGGTGGACCTGGAAACCACGACCAGTCAAGACCACCAGGATACAAACGGTAAGTTCTCTGGAGAACAGAGTGAGAATTATAGGTAGTTAGGGAAGTTAAGGCCTTGCAGTGGTTTTACTGGTTCCCACAGGTGGGGTCCAGGACCAGGTCCAGGTAGGGGTCCTTGAAAGGGGCAAAATAAAAGTTTAATTTTACTATTACTGTTAGGACATTCACTTAAAGTTAGCACGGTGAGAAAATGCATAAGAGTGCTTTGATCATAGCTTCCACTCGTTCCACTGTTCCACCTCACCAACTACAGTATAAAGACAGTTTCATAATATATCATCTAACAACATACAGTATATCCTCTCAGATGGATGTGTGTGTGTGTGTGTGTGTGTGTGTGTGTGTGTGTGTGTGTTTGCGGGGGTCCAAGGTACAAAATGGTACAAAAAGTTGAGGCCTGTGTTTTCATGCATATCTGTCTGGGGCCCTTGACACGAAAACGTTTGTGCCCATGACCTACAGGTTCTGTTACAGTTTCAGTGTTATGTAAGGAACCAATTACTTGACTGTCTGAAAGGGATTATTACCATTTTGAATAAGTCTGTAATACAGCTAACTTTGATGAAAGGATGCAACAGCAAAGTACAACTTAATAATTTACCCGTACAACATCCGTTTTCTTTCTCAGTAAACATTGTTGGTGCATGGTGGAAGTAATTTGTACGTGCCTTTCACCTTCTATTCTCAGAAATTGAGCCCTGCTTTCTAGGAATCGTCATGCCGGAAAGCATGTCACTGTGACAAAGGTTTTCAAGGAGCATCAGTTGATGGATCATGGCACAAGACAGGTTAATTTTATATGACAGTGTAGCCACAACTTACTTGCAAATAAGATAGATACTGTATATTACAAGGATTGCATCTTTGTCCAGTACCTGCACTTTTTATATATTAAGAAAATGTAAAAAAAAAGGTTGTAATTTCCACATCATCCAGATTTTAAATCATCAATATTGTAGATCAAATCATAAAATATTTCAACAAACATGAAATCTACTTATTTTGTTTACTTCATTGAGTTTTTTTATATGCTAGTGCACATTAATCAACATTTCTGTCAATGTGCCGCACATTAGCCATGCAGCTAGTTTTCATCTGTCATCTGGTCCTGGGCATGATGTTAAAACTAAAATGACAATTAAAAATACCAGTGCCATCTGAAGTCTCATGAAGAAGCTGTATACTGTTACAGTTAACAATCAAAACAATGACTTGTATTTTTGCCAATTCTCGTACTTTCACTGCATGTCATTTTTTCCCCCCAGAAAAGCCACAACATTATTTTTGGTCAAAATAACCACAGTCCATAACTCAAAATCCTGCAGGGACTGTGAAATGTTAAGCTTTGCTTTTCCACATTACAGTTATTAGGGACAAAGGGTCACTATTGATTTCTGAAAATGAATGTTGACATATGCAACATATTTGGCAGGCAGTGGCAGACCCACATCTGTGAGTGCAAACAAGCATTATCCCTCCGCTGAACCCAGAACTATGGTTTGTAACCCACATACAGCTTTCCTATTGTCAGTATTTCATTTCATGTATCATTTAGCATACTTGATCAAGGCTCTTTAATAAAAACATTTTTAAAGACTGAATGTTTTTCTAAACTATTTTGCTTTTTGGAAAAGCCCGTCCATTTTACATTCAGTTTCTGATAAGCCCCAGTAGCTTCACAGCTGGTTATGGCCTTCCGCACCCCAAATTACTGATAGACTGGCAACAAATGTGTTAAATGTCCTAAATCTGGCGCATGCTCTGCTGTGACGGCACAGTTTGTTCTCTTGTCCACGTCTACGTTCCTGTGTGCGTTCCTGTCCCGCCTGTCTGTTTGTCAAGCCCTTTCTGCCATCACTCGTAAAGCATTTCTCATAGCACACAACCCCAGCCACCCCCTTAACCCATGCTTCACCCTACTTCCATCTGGCCAGAGATACAGATCCCTTATCTGTAAGAAGGCACACAGCAGCAAGAGTTTTGTGCCCTCTGCCATCACTGCCCTCAGAAGTCTATAAAAGGACCTATGCTCTTGCGACTGTTTCTTTCTCTCTGTGTGGCTATGTTTGTCTCTGAATGAAATGGTGCCAGGAAAGATCCAGATCCCAAATCACCCATAGAAAACAAATGAAGGGGGAGGGGGGTCAAAACAAAGCCGAGACAAAGACTCCAATTCCTGTAACTTTAGCAAAGCATGATGGACTTATCTGCACTTTTTGCTTAAGTCACATGAAGAAATCGGTGAATATCAGCCCAGACTGCAGTTTTCCCTTGGTTCATTTTGCTATGCTAGGCTTTCCAAGCATGAGGAACTGCTGGCTATCAGATGTCAACAACCGTCTCCTTATACCCATAAAACTGCACATTTTGGGGTTATTTCCTGCAGTTGGTTCGGATTACGTTCTGACATCCAACAAACTGCACTGCTGTTCACTTGGAAGAGGACAGAGACCTGCATTTCCCATGCGTTTCAGTGCGGTTATTCTGTGTGGACCTGACTTTGAATGGCATCGTTCTCACCTGCTTGTACTGCACTGCAGGAGTGAAAGCTCCAGAGTTCAAATAAACCGTTCCAGCTATGTCTGTTTAGGAATGACAATTTTTGTTTCCACTTCCAATTATTTTTCCATTTCAATTGGAGTTTGGAACTTGCTGCCAAATGCGGTCCAATAAGAGTTCAGCATTGTGATTATTGTTCGTATGAGAATTTAGTCTCCAAATTAATCAAAACATTTCCCTTCCTTTCAATCCTAGTAGTCCAGTGGACTAAGAAAGTTAATCCCATCTCTCATGAGGTGGGTGGATCATGCAGCAGTATTTGAATTAGCCAATCAACCTTTCAATAGTTTTTTAACCTCTATTTATCCAGGGAAGGTCTGCGGAGCATGCTTTGTTCAGCACTTCTCTGCTTCTGATCCATACAGTTACAGTCATACTTGAAAAGTTGAGCCTCATGCACCAGGGATTCTTTCAGTCCACTACCTGCAGCAGATTGGAGTTTTAGTAATACATTTTATTTCTCAGACGCAGAGCTGCTCTGGAGGCAGAAATAATACCATTAGTTGAATTAAACCTCAATGGGTGGATCCAAAGAACCACAGTTTTTCTGGCTAAATAAGGTTAGACTTGAAACAAAGCGGGCAAGGCAAGAAGTATGAGAGGAGGTAGCTAATATAAAGCTTAGCACTCTTGCTACTAATTGTAAAAGAAAAATAAATCTAGCCCTAGTAAGTTACCTAGGGTAGCGGACAATTTGGAGAAAAACTCCAATCTGCCTCCAGCACACCGAGGGTAACTCAGCTGTTGGCAATACTTAGAGAGGGAAAATTAAAGAGCGAAAATAGAAATGCACTTTGGCAGCAATCTGAATGATGGACATTGGACTCTGATTGCTATCTGGCCCAGTGGTCACTCTATATCATTGACAGATAAACGCCAAAACAATAACAAATTTTTAGGTCACCACACGGACTCAGAGGCAATGCAGATCAGTGCAATAGAAAGTTTTCATCTTTAAACTGTCAAAGATGTGAATGGAGCTGCAAATATGCTCACACACTGCAAAAATAGTTCCTGTAACAAGTTGATTTGCAATGGAAACAAGTGAAATTATCTCACTCCTATTGGCTTTTTTAAAAATGTGTTTTCAGGAAAATACTACGATTTTAAGATTCAATACCAGACTAAATGACTTGTTAAGATGAATGTTTTTGCAATGTGCAGATTGTTTTTCTCTGTCCTCTGCTTGCTCCAAAAGCTTTGTTTGTTTTGATCCTTATGTCTGTATCATAGGTTTGTGCATGAAGTGCCTTAATACGTGTGGTACCACACTCAGGCCTTGTCCACACTAAGCCGGGTAAATTTGAAAACGCTGTTTTCGTGTTGTTTGCCTTTCCGTCCACACTAGCGTTTCCAGTCAGTTTTCTAAAAGTTCCCATCCACACTAATAACGGTGAAATCTACCCTATTGGGCATGTGCAAGCCTCCGGCCCATGACCTTTATGTCGTTACCATGGTTACCACTGTTTACGGAAGTGTTGTCATGGCTGCAGTAGCAGAGCCTTAAGCACCAAAAAGATGCGCCAAGCCAGACTTCTTTGTCTGGACAGACGATGAAGTTGAGTGGCTTTTGAAAGTAACGAATGACTACAAGACCACCAAAGCCACAGAGAATATAGACTGGGAGTCTTTTGGGAGTGTGACTACCGCCTGAGGTCACATGACAATCCCACGTCAGCGTTTTGGAAAACCTCAGTTTTCCCTGTCCACACTACAACACGAAGCCGGCGTTTTCAAATGTATTCAGATGGAGAGTGTTTTCAGAAAGCTCTGTTTTCAGTGGTCGAAAACGGCGTCTTAGTGTGGATGGAAGGCCAAAACGGAGAAATAAAGATGTGTTTTCAGATTTACCTGGCTTAGTGTGGACAAGGCATCGGTTTTGGATGTTCCTTGTCCATTTGCCATTTAGAGAGATCCAACAGTGCAATTTGGCACCACACCAGGTGATTCCACTGATTAGTTCCTCCTCATGGTTGAAGGTGTGGTAATCCGTGAAATCACCTGCTGTAGACTTTGATTGGAATGAAAACCTGCAGACTCTCGGCCCTCCATGGCACTTGGTTGCCCATTCCTGGTATAGGAACCTTAAGGGGGAAGTATAGACCAGCACAGGGGTGGTAAACAATACTCCTACCCACTGTACAGTCATTCATTCATTAGGTTCACCCATCTAGTATCGAGTGGGCATCTGTTCCTACTGTACTGTACTCTTATTTGCCTGATTTTGGCCTGTTAGCTTAAATACTTGCCATTTTCCTTCTTCATGAACTCGATGCCCTCTCCTGCATGAGTACACATTGCACAGGTTGAAACTCTGACTAATTTTTAACCTTTGTTCAACGCGGCAATTTGACTGAGAACACATTTTTGTTTACAGGGGAGTAGTTGCAGTGGGAGGGTTACACATGTTAAACTGGGACTTGCCCAGTTTTGCTGCAATGCGCTATTGTTGGCCACTGATAAACTCCACTGGCGTAAGGCAGGGGTATACTAACAGCAATGTCACACTTGCTCAAAATAGAAACACTGCATTGTGTATACTCGCTGCAGTATTGTTTTGTACGTTTTGTAGCAGGGGAGCCATTTCTAGTGAAACCAGAAATGGCGGTGACAAAAACTCAGAACAACAGCAGCAACAATAGCTGCAGTGAAGGTGAAACTCAGAGGGCTGAGTAAGTTTGATCATAAAGCAGATACAAGCCGAGCCTCAAAATGATTAATTTTGAAAGTGTTGACCACGGGATGGCACGGAAAAGAAAATGTGACGAAAGGAGAGACAATTTCACAAGGCAACACAACCAATCATGTGATATTTTAGTCCAGTGGTGTCCAATCATGTGGCAGAGGGGGCCAAGAGTCTGCAGGTTTTCCTTCCAATGGCGCGATTGGACAGCACTGTCTTAGACCAAATGCAGACAGTTGTGTAGTGGCAGCTGGTGTGCAAAGAATTCAACTAGTTCGTCCAGAGAGCCTGTGCACACTGCGAGTCTGAAGCCAATGTGGCACTTTGTTTTTTCTGCAAACAGTCAGTTCTTTTGTCTGTACAATCCTGACAAAATTTGTTTCTGCAACAACAATCCCATTGCCTTTACTCAAGGACACCATGGAGACAAGGAGGCTGTGTCTTTTTTGCTTCAACCATGCAGACTATTAGTCCTCTAGTTGCACATGTACTTCTCTAGCCATTATGATACTGCTGCCCTATGGATGTATCGTTTTTCTGTGCATCTCTGTCTTTGTCTCCCACTCCTCTCTTTCTGCGTTGTCTGTGGTCTGGGAATGCCCTTGTTGCCCTGCAGGTGATCCTGTGCTCAGACTTGCCCCCCCCCCCTCTCCTCTCCCTCTCAGGTCTTTAATTACTGTATGTAGATGTGTGTGCAGTGCACACACTCAAGAAAGAGTGAACGCGTAAGAGATCACTTTGGGTGGGAACTGCATGTTAGGACCTGCAATTCTAAGAAGACTCCCCTGAGGTATGAATAGAGAGCCCTCCCTGCTTCACGCTTCTCCATTAGCAGTTCATTTCAACAAGTCCACATGTTGCATAATATGATCTAACATTAATGAGCAAGAGTGGATGATCACTACAGATGTAACACACAACATTGGTACTCTAAACCAGTGGTTCTCAACCTTTTTCATATCAAGGACCCCTAATTTTGTCCAAATTTGGGCCCCAGACCCCCATTTGATAAGATTTTGTCTCTCAAACCCAAATCTGAGAATATTTTTATTGTTAGATATGATTATGTGCAGAATTCCATGAGTATCTGTATTGTAGGTAGAGAGATAACAGTGAAACTATGATCAAAACACCATCATTCTTCTACATTCTGTTGACTTCTTGTAAAGGAAATAATGGTGAAGTTTAACAATTCATCAATTTGCTGGGGACCCCCTGGAACCCCTTCAAGGAACCCTGGTGGTCCCCAGACCCCACGTTGAGAACCACTGCTCTAAACACTCGTACATTGGAGAATAGTTTGACAACTTGTGTCCTATCTCCAGTATGGATGAGCAGTTGGGCTGATGGTGAAAAAGATACATTTTGTAGGAGAACAGCACCTTGACCTTAGGTTTAACTGACTGTCTTTCAAGTCTGACAAACACTGCAGGACCGCCAGTTGGCAGCAGTTTCCCGTTCAGACTACAAAGGCGACTTCATTTGGCTGGGATGACACACATGGCCACATGGAAGTATAGCAAGTTCAAGAGTTGAAAGAGCTAGCTAACCGTAAAAGGTTTTGGGGGGATCTCTGGCTAGACAAAACCGTCTTCATTATTCAATTGCTTTTGTCCATCTGCCAGCCGTAAAGCGTTTGAAGTGGTTTAGCCTTGAGAGGAACCATTTACACTAACAATAGTTTGAAGTAGGGCCACTTTCTTGGCCGAGGAAGCACGTGTACGTTTTCGGGACACAGCTCTACTGTATACGATAACAGTGCAAATACATTAATGCTAAGCAACTCTGGAAAGACATTACTCATTCTGTGTTATGAGAGCGCTGTGAAAGCATTGCTCAATGGCGATGCCCGATGCCAACACTCCAACAGCTTGAGACAGGTAGTTTCTATGGCGCTGAAGACAGAATCAACAACATTGCATTTAGATGACAGCTGTTGGCTGAAGACATGTTTTTTTTCCTTGGAAAATGGCCTCTCATGTGTTCCTATAGCGTCTATAGCAAACTAGGGCATTAACACAACTAGATCATACTGTGTTAAAGAAATACCTTGGGATTTTGAATTTTAATGTAACATTTTCTGGGCAAAAACCTTCTATATTTGCACCTTAGTTAACTGTAACACAGCCTGTCAACAGCTTTCCTTCCTTATTAAAAACAATGAGTACTGGCTATTGATACCCATTACTGTCAAAGACGGATAGCAGCAAAGGGGAAAGGAAAAATGTAAAACCATTTTTCCCCATGTTGCTACAAATGTTTTCCCATATTGTGAAGTAACAGACTAAAATTAAAAATGTCAAGCTCGCCCTTTAATGTGTTCCCCAGAAGCTAACACATGTATTCCACAGTTTATGAACTTCTTAACACAACTTTGATCAAACTTCTGAGCTTGTGTGCTCAGTTGGAGGTTGGTTTTTATGACGTTGGGGCACCGCTGACACACTGTAGTGAATATTATGGGATTTGTTGCCACTTATGGTCTTGTCTGTGGCCACCCAGATTAACTGCCAGTGGGATGTGTTACAGTTCGGCAACTCAATTAACAAAATTCCCCTTGGATTTGTACTTTGTTTATCCGATTGGAAGGCTTGCCCTATGAAATTTCAAGCCAGGAACTTGTATATCTGATGTACAGAGCATCATTCATACATTCCAGTATTTGCTGCAAGCTAAAGTTATGACCTAAAATTGTCCAAAATATATATACACAATTTTCACACCTGGCTCAACGTCCTCGCATGGACACACGTGTGTGTGTGTGTGTGCGTGTGTGTGTGCGTAAATAGCTAAGAAGAGTCACCGAGGGGCCTTTCCTTCCCAGAAGTGATTTACAACCTCAGAGATCTGCTCCTGTTTGCACTGCTCTAATTACAGATAAGAGTTAGTGGAGCAAGACACACACACACACACACACACACACACACATACACACATACAGCCTCTGGCAGGTAGTTCAGGTAAAGAAATCCTTACTCAGCATGAAAAGCAATCCTCAGAAGTGCTTCCTCACCAGTCTGGTCTCACCTCCCATGACTAGCAGTCAAGCTCAGCTCTTTAATTCACTAAATGTACTTTTGACTCTGGAAATGTGTCAGACTAAGAGCTGAGATCATTCAGCCACCTTCAACTCACTCAGGACAGTCACTATAAAGATGTTAAAAGATAAAAAAAACATTATAAATAGACAGAATGACTGTGTCTCCACCACAATGATAACTATTAACACAGGCAAAACAATCCCACAACCCTCTGCAAAACAAAACAACTGAGTTTGTATCTTTGCAACAGACAGGCATGCCATGACTGTGGAGAATAATATCCTTATTGTGTGCATCCTTCAGAAAGTGTATATCTTTACAGTTATCAGTAGTATAATGTAGATCTCAGGTTCTGCATTAATGTTACTACATACAGTAGTTTGTCCGTGTCTATTTTGAAATTAACTTATGAGCGAGTTATTGCATTTGCCCCATCTACAGTGACTGATGAACATACTGTACCGGGACATCTAGAGCAGGAAACACACTGAAAATGAACCTGCTGCTTTTCCATGCAAACTGCGTCTTTACATCACCATTAGGAACCTAAATGGGCTGGGTGCACCTTGAGGCGTCGCTATTTTAGCTCATTAGAGATCTTAGAGGATCCGTTCACACTGTCGCCATTGTGATTACAGCCGTGACGAACCTGTTATTAGAAAAATGCTTGCTTTTAGTATTAACTTGTGATTAAAGAATAGATAAATGCATGTGTGAGTGCTGTAAAGAGCAATGGAGATGATGAGTTTGTGTGTGTGTGTGTGTGTGTGTGTGTGTAACATCTGTCCATTAACCGCATACACGAAAGTCAGGACACGGCTGATTCAAAGGCATCATTTTCTGATGGAGAAGAGCCGGACAGTTTTTGTTGTCGCTTCTACCTTGAATCTACAAGTTGAACACTACATTGTGATCAAAATGAAAATGTTTGCCAAAAGGTTCAATCTGCGTCATTTCCTGGCATGACCGGGAATTCAGCGCAAAAATGTTGCAACATCATCGGAGCGTTCTTTGGACCCAAACATGAACAACTCCCCAAAATTAAATCAGTTGCTTTAATTTCAGAATGTTGATTTGGGCTGTATGTTTATGCAGGTCATTTTCTATATGCTTACGTACTGACAATGAAAAGGGTTACTCAGTTGAACTGCATTGTCTGTGTTAATTTAACTTGGAGAGTGTAAAAATCCAGTCAAGTCCGCACCCATCAGAGTTGATTTGACACTTTTAGATAGTTTTGAACAGCTGTCCCAGATTCATATCAGCTGTATGACAGAACAAACATCACTCCAGTCAGCACTTGTCGACTCCAAATAACTGTTGAAAACGCAAAAATGTGCTGTGTGGAATGAGAGCATTTCAGTGGATTTTATGTTTTAGGTTTCGGACTTGTATACTAGTTGGTTTGTGTATTTGTTTGCTACAGAGGTGCATGGCACTGAGAGTCCACCCATAAGGAGACCTACCAAAGATGCCAGGTTATGGCCCAAAGAGTCCGCCAAGAAGCAACACCAGAACGAGCTCAAAACCAAGATGAAGACAAATCAACCAGAGGAACCTCGGACCCAGAGACTGCCTCAGGTCAGGACTAAACCTTCTGCTGTCTTTGGGTGTTTTGAATGAGTTGTCCCTAAGCTGTGAATCAGGATTAACTTTCTTTCTCCGCTTCTGACTAATTATAACCCGAAGCATGGGGGGTAACATTTTGTACAACCACCAGAAGATCTGTATCTAGTTGTAACCTCCACTTCTTCTTTGGTTTGAACATGTTTTTCCTATATCTTGTGTCCAATAGCAGGGATCTTTTTAAAGCATTTTAAGGAAAAAAGTGTCAGTCAGTATCAAAAAAACATAGTATGCTCTAGTGATTTAGTGGATTTTAGATGAAGCAACAGCACTTGGGTTACACACATAACCCTAACCTATAACTAACCTAAACCTAACCCTAAGCCTGCCTTCGTAACCTAAAAATAAAGTTCTCCGCACCACCAAGATTTGTTGCTACAGACCCACAGCTGACACCAGCCACTGAAGGTCCACTATTGGTTTGTTATCATCTTGCTTGCTATTATTTAAAATCTGACATACAAAATTGTTGTGACTTCCATTGGCCTGCTGCTCCATTGGCCCACTGTCAAAAATATCATTGTGTACAAAACACCCTCATGAAGCCCTGTACCACTTCCATGTGCATAATGTGCCAGCAAAAAATTGCAATAAAAGTCAGACTAGGAACATCCCATATCCAGGGGTGCTGCTATGAATTTTGGGTTCCCTGAGACTCTGTTACTTGGTGTAACTTTGTACAATATCACCTCGCCTGTCTGAAGCACCTTCTAGCTTGGCGATCCCTAAAAATCCTTCCCTTTTCCCCACACTGGTAGCACCCCTGCTTATGTCTATAGTCTGACAGTGGATGTGTATGGCAGAGTGGAGGAAAATGCAAATTCTGTTTATCAAAAGTGTGTTAAGTGAGCAGTAGCAAGAGGTCAGCAGTGTCCTATGTGGGCAACTTTGTCTGGTACAGTAGTGCCCTCCTCTGGGCACTCTCTCACTCAAACACACACACACACACACACACACATACACACACCCGTCCATATGCACCTTCACACAGAGATGAGTAATTGCTGGGATCTAAAGATCATAATTGCTGGGATCTAAAGATCATTAAGCTCAAATATCACACAGAGCGCGTTTAATGTACAGAAGATATGACAGCATGAAAATATATTGTGACATAAATGTGCATAACTGTCACTTTTTTATTACTTTGTTGATACATTCAATTAGAGAGTGTCTCAGAATGTGCAGCAGTCAATAATTGTCCACACTGCAATAATGTAACAAAACTAAATACATATGATAACAACTGATGAGGTAATAATGATGTCTAATACTCTGAAATGCCAATAATTACCTGTTGGCATTATTGATTGAGTAACCAGTTGAATGAATGATGTA